>NC_091206.1:27151969-27314469 GCF_040958095.1 Procambarus clarkii
GAATTTCAACACTTTTTCATCATTCTTGCGAAATTGACCATATTTAAATGCTTCATCAAAGTGAAGCAGGGCTACCTCTAAGCTTAGTCTGGAAAAATGATAGGCAAAATAAACGGCATAATTCCCACAGAAGTAACTATTCAGGGATTGAATCCTTTTCTTCATAATATATAGGACATAGTCTTGGAAGTAGGACATAAACTCTTCGAAATATCTTGGATATGTTCCTATTGCAGGATTGGCATAGCTGTCTAGTATAACTATCTTGCTTCTACCTTCATCCTTATATATATGGAATGTTATCCAATGCCTTATTTTATTACGAGAACCAGACTCCAGAGTGTTGATTATGAACACAACAGGTCTTTTTTTATGTATTTTTGTCAGTATTTTCCTTACTTCATCACCTAGGAAACATCCTAGATAGTTTACCTTACCACCTAAATTACTTCTGATAGCCTCATTTATTTCCAAACAATTCATATTAATATTTATCCTCGCGTATCACAAAATACGCGACGATTTGCATTAATGCTGATCACACCTGTTGTAGACCCGTAAACTAGAATGACTTTATTTCTAGCCATACCGCGTTTAAATTCCAAAGCGATCCACAGATTACCACTTTTTTCAATCGGGATGGTGTCATCTATATCCTCAGGTTGTAAATTAAAGCCCAGTATGGTTCCACCATTCTCATATGTATCATAAGACAATTTATTGTCTTTATCGAAGCCTAAGGCTTGCAATGCAGTGTAATACAACTTAGCATAGTTATGAGGGAAGTCGCACCCAATATTGACAATATTAGTGCTATTCTGCGATATTAATACTTTACTAAGCTCACAGTTTTCCAAATAAAGCGGGTTACGATTATATGCACCAGACACTGCCTCCATATCAAGGATGATCATATATAAATGTTTTGGTATAATAGTCCCCCACGGTTGGTCCATTGTTATCGAGCGCTGACCTGTGCCCAATATATATGTTTTGTATAAAGTTTTATTAAAAGTATACGTAATAGGAGAGTTGTTCTGCACCATGGCTTTATTAATAGCTATTAATCCTTCAGGGTACGGCAATACTCGATCCACCCATAGACATATAGACTTGATATTGTATTTAAAATTAGCGTGTTCATTATCGCTAAGTATAAGCCATTTATCGGGTTGAAGTTCGAGGCGTACCCTAATGTCCACATTATCCAAAACGTATTCACTAATTGGTGTGACATCCAACATTAGTTTAAAACAAGTATTCACACCACTTGTTTTCATATCAGTCATCCGCGCTTCTCCCCAGCCGAGGCGTTAGTGAAATAAGCAGCTTCAATTTTACCAGGATCGACACGGTTAAAAAAATGTGACAGTTTATCATAGCGGTTAACCTTACACCCAGAAATCGTAGATAATAACTTTACATACGTCCAAAATGAGAATAATGAGCTGGTTTCAACTACTTTTTCGTTTAATTACCAACCCGCCCTCTTAAAAATAACGTCACTTTTCGCTGGTATGTGCGCTATGGCCAAATTTGGACGTAATTTGAAATGAAATCGACTCACAAAAGTGACGTTCTGTTCCGTTTTCTGTTTGAGTCGTCCTGCTTACTCAGCTAGCTTAGAAAAGGATTCTTTCCTTTAACGTTTTTCATACCATTTTGAAACTTTATGAGAATTTCCTGCCCACCTAACCTATCAGAGGACCCTTAACTTACTGTGGTTGAAAAAAAATCCCAAATTTATATTATTTTTTTTTCATTTTCAAATTACGTCCATATTCGGCCATACGAGCAAACGGCCAAAAGCGACGTTCTTTTTAAGAGGACAGGTTGTAAATACACAACACCGGATTTGAATAGAGTTTGCAATAATCCATTCATTAACGAGACGTTTTTAGCATCTCCTAAAGGTGTTGTTCCATCTTCATCGGTTAGATCAATAGACAACTCCAAAGCTATAGATGATAAATCCACCAGCTGCCCGTTCACCCCCTTGATGATGAATTCCAGATAGGTGTCTGTAAACTTATTATTGACCCCAGAATTCACAGGTAATACATCCACCGTTTGTCTGCTTGCAATTGTTGATTCTACCAATCGAGGGGAAAATACTTTAGGAAAGGCTTCACTAACAGCAGCTGTATAGTGTTCTAATGGCACCTGGAGGCCCAGAGCGTTATATCCGGCCATGTTCACGCTTTAGACAACACCAACCGAGTGAGAAGAATTTATGACAGCACATTATTAGATTTCGCTTTAGTAAAACGTTTGATGTTTACTAATTTTTTTGTTTGCTTATTCTTTTTCTGCACTCTTCCGCCTATCATCTGCTTCCCCACTCCTTTCAATGTTTCAACTCCGCGTTTCTTAAAAGGCTGTTTGAAAGTTTGTTTGTCATTATTAATGTCGTTTAGTACGTTCTGTCCCAAGCTAAGCACAGCGGGAGCCAGTGTTCTCATGATAAAGGGCGCTGCTCGACGTGCTATTCCGCTTAAAAAGAAAAATATTCCTCCTCCACGCGCATAACGTCTACTGCTGTTGAAAATCCTTATATCATCAGTCCCTCCACCTCTAGGAGGGGTAACAGAATGTATAATTCCTCAACAGAGGGGGAATAAAGTGGACACGCATTTCTCTGCTTGTTTCAGATGAATGAGTAGTGGGAGGGAAGCGATTGTGTTATATACCTCCTGCTACAGGACGTACATGCAAGACTGCTATGGTGCACCCATGTTCATCAAAATGTATTGGGTTACCATTTTGATCCCTAATAGTGATGCTAACGCTGTCTATCATGTTGGTGTTAAGACGCACATATAGTTTTTTATTGTTGCTGTTATCACTTCCATTTAGGGAGATTACATCCAAAATATTTACAGACTGGTTCCCATATCTAGTAGAAGAGATTTTATCGCAATTAACACAGAGTATCAACTCCTCCTCTAGGCATTGGCGGGACATGTGTCATGTGTCAACTACACTCGAGGCATACTGACGTTTTGCTAATATGTCATATTCACTTTCTGGAACTACGCCTAGCACTTTCCCAAAAGCTGTCCCAAATGATAATGTAACTCTAATGATGTTTTTTATGCCCCGGTGCAGAGCTAATATTCTCCTCACTAATCACAGTAGTGAATGTGTTTCGATTGGAGGAAGAATCATATTTAATAAAATGCGTTTCGATTGGAGGAAGAATCATATTTAATAAAATACGTTCCGTATTTAGGTGAAAATTGTTTTGATGCCTTTCCTAAAAAAACTCAGTTTAGCATTACTTGAAAATACGGCGTCTACTTCTGCATTAATCGAGGTACTAATTTCTTTTATAGTTCCAGCTAAAACATCAGATGATAATAAATGCTTTGAATGCATGTATCTCCCCTCGCCCACTTTTTCATACGTAACCCCAACACGTATATATGCCTCATAATTATCACGCTTAATAACGTAATGGGAAGTGGGGAGGAGTAATTTTTGTAGACACATTTCTTAACTCCTCCTGGGATCTAATTCTAGCTGGTTAAACAATCGATTTTGGAACGATGCGAGGATGTTAATTGGGAAAAAATGCATATCTGATACGCTGGTGGCATATATCACGTGAGTGTCCATTGCTCTATCTCCTTAGACTGCTTTTTGCCAAGTAAAGCTAGTTACACATTACATACACATATATACACACTCACCTGTTAATATACGATCCAGGAAGCATTCCTTTTACTGTGAGGATCAATCTTTGCAGTTGCCTTTCTCTTAACTGAAGGAGCCTCATACACTTGACTGCTTGCCATAGTATTGCGGAATAAATCTCATAGTGTAAAAGTTAATGTGAAAAACAGTTGAGCAGTAGTTAATTTATCAGGTAAAAAAACTAATTTAAGCACAGTCATTTTATGTATAATGTCATTAATTATATGTATGTGTTACGGACCCGAGTCCAGCGTCCGGGCACGGAGCGGTGACGACAACACCATCTGTGGGTCAGCTCCCGAAACCCCCTCCAAATGGATGACGCCATCTAGCGAGGGCGGGATATACCGGCCACAGGGGCTGGTTTCCCGTCTTAATCAACTCGTAACGTAGCCGCTGCTGACCTCTGGTGAGGTGGCGTTTGGACAGCAATGCCATCTATGGAGTGGATAGGTGGACGTTTGTGTCTAAGCCTGTGAGTGAGGTGCCCTAGAGTGTCATCAGTACTGATGACGTGTCTGATTACAGAGTCGACCTGGGACTGCTGGATTGGACGATGGGCAGTCTACCCAAGGTAGCCATAGTCTCTCCACGTGTTTGCTGCAGAAGCTGTGAGTTGCTCCCGGAGGAACACTGCTGAGAGTGTTAGCCTGCCTGTGACGTGGCAGAGTTGAGGAATCGTCGTACCCGGGGGTTGACTGGTGGAAGAGACTAGCCACCGTGGTGCTATAGAGAGGAGAGTGATCGGCGGAATCACACGAGGCTCCTGCCTAGGGCTCGCAACCCTAGTATTGGTCGTGGAGTGGCTTACGCAGCGGAACTGATTGGAACCTGCCAGCTACAGGCTGGATTTGTGGTTGAAGGCCTCCACGACGGTGCACCCAGTGGGACTGTGATTTGGCTGGCCTGTGGCCAGGGTAGATTCGCCTAGAGAATCAAAGGATTCATCGTGAGGCCACCAGAAGAGAACCAGGGCTACTTATCTTGAGCACCGAAGAGCATCCTGTGTCTTCGGAGGAAGACAAGTTATTGTATATAAGTGTAGTTATAGTCCCATCGAGTGACTGTGAGATATTTATTCATGGTGGTGGTTAATATATATATTTAAATTAGTGTATTAGAATCCCTTCCCCTTTAATTTACTTGCGTTACAGAACACACCCCTTGAAAGCCACTACTAACTTGGGGCCGGATACCCAAACTCTAATAACATCAGAGAAGAACCCCAGTTGCGGCCCAATAGGGCCGTAACAGTATGCCCGATACTGGAGCCAATACATTTCCATTCAGATCACAACGAACGATTCCACTAGCATCATAATGGTTTAGCAAGGATCTTGTATATTCATAAAAAAACATAAAAACATAAAAACAAAGGCAACTGCAGAAGGCCTATTGGCCCATACGAGGCAGCTCCTATCTATAACCACCCAATCCCACTCATATACATGTCCAACCCACGCTTTTATCATAACCTAATAGCATTTATCAGGTTAAAATAACAAATTTTTGATTGGAAGGCCATGCAGTTCCTAAACAATGAATACATATTTAGACCTATGTTAGTACAGTATTAGCATTGCCTACACTCCAAACTGATATAGGCCTATTCAGATGACTCAATCATGAGGCACTTTGCTATTTTATCTCTTTTTTATTATGTAACAACAATTTCATCGCTACCCTCAGATCATTGCTGTACATTCCATGCCACCCCCTGTAGATGATGGGGTCACTCCCCCCTCTCAGGTGACAGATTGCCCCCTGCAGGTGATGGGTCATTCCCTACAGGTGACAAGTCATGAGGACAGGTATGAGGTGACTAGGATAGATATGTGGTGACGAGGGCAGGTGTGAGGTGACGAGGGCAGGTGTGAGGTGACGAGGGCAGGTGTGAGGTGACGACGGCAGGTGTGAGGTGACGAGGGCAGGTGTGAGGTGACGAGGGCAGGTGTGAGGTGACGAGGGCAGGTGTGAGGTGACGAGGGCAGGTGTGAGGTGACGAGGGCAGGTGGGAGGGGACGAGGACAGGTGGGAGGGCACGAGGACAGGTGGGAGGGGACGAGGACAGGTGGGAGGGCACGAGGACAGGTGGTAGGGGACGAGGACATGTGGGAGGGCACGAGGACAGGTGGGAGGGGACGAGGACATGTGGGAGGGCACGAGGACAGGTGGGAGGGGACGAGGACATGTGGGAGGGGACGAGGACATGTGGGAGGGGACGAGGACATGTGGGAGGGCACGAGGACAGGTGGGAGGGGACGAGGACATGTGGGAGGGGACGAGGACAGGTGGGAGGGGACAAGGACACGTGGGAGGGGACGAGGACAGGTGGGAGGGCACGAGGACAGGTGGGAGGGGACGAGGACAGGTGGGAGGGGACAAGGACACGTGGGAGGGGACGAGGACATGTGGGAGGGGACGAGGACATGTGGGAGGGGACAAGGACAGGTGGGAGGGCACGAGGACAGGTGGGAGGGGACAAGGACAGGTGGGAGGGGACAAGGACACGTAGGAGGGGACGAGGACATGTGGGAGGGGACGAGGACATGTGGGAGGGGACAAGGACAGGTGGGAGGCAATGACGACAGGTGCACACCAATGAGGATGAGTGAGAGATGTTGAGGACAGGTGTAAGGTGATGAGGATATGTGAGATGAAGAGGACAGGTGTGAGGTGGTGATGACATGTGGGAGGTGGAGAGGACAGGTCAGAGATGGGAACAGGTAGGTGATAAGGGATGAGGGGACAGGTGGAAGGTGATAAGGGAATGTTGTAAGTAATGAGAACAGGTGTGAGGTGATGGGGACAGGTGTGAGGTGATGAGGACAGGTGTGAGACCAGCACCCCAGGTCAGGTGACTCACCCAACGACACCCAGATCGTAGCTATTGGGCTCCCGGCGCCAGGGACAGCCACCAAACTGTTCTATGAGGTTCTTGTGGTTGTGGTTGAGGCCGTAGGTGCTGGCGCGATTCTCTCGTTTACTTTTAGTCCTGTTGTAATAACTATTATTAGCATTAACACTGGCATTTTTGTTAGTCCTGGACGCGTCATCGGTGATCTCGTACTTTCAATTTCAAATCTATTAAATGTTTTATGGAAGGGTTGGTATGCAACTGAGGAGGTGGTGGTTTGACAGTAAGATGTTGAGGACCAGCTTTCACAGTGGGGTAAGCAGGGCTGTGTGCAGCTTTCCGGTTGTCCACTATTTTACGCGGTACGAGATAAAAGGCTTTCATTTTACTTTACTTACTGAACAACCGTGTAATTAAACTAGCTGCAATTGGCAAAATAATGGATAAAACACTGCCTCCTCGTTTGCTGGTTAATATCTGTTTCTTAGTTGACACAGAAGGTTTCTTACAGGCTAGTGACCGAATGAGCAATTTATATTTTTTCAACTATTTATCGACCTTGTCAGGCACAAGCATTTTTTTTTTTTATGTTATTAAAAATTTCTGATAAACAATTTATATGTGGTTTCTTCAATTTTTCAATCAACTGTTTTCTCGAGGAATACTGAAGTTTTGATAATAGTTGGATCAATTCCTTGTATTTATAAACTAAGGGCTTCTTCATTATAAATGTAATATCTCAGCAGCATCAATCCATTGATCGAATGATCGATCATAACCTGCGTACCTAACTTTATACTGAAGTTTGCCAGAGACTCTACGTTGCCCCACCACCTTTTCAATATTAAAGGTTTGAGGCAAATGTGTGGGTGTTAATTCTTGTTTATAGAAGCCACCATCAATTTCCTCCCCATTCAGATCTTTTAGAAAGTATAAAGGGATGTGTTGTCGCCGATCAATATGTGTAACTGTAAATATATCTCGGGTGTTCTGCTGCTTAAACCATTTCTTAAACTAGGAAATGCGAAATGCGATCAGATAGAGTAATGCGTACTGTATCACCAACACTCAATCGAGGAATGACAGTTCTCTTTGATTTGCTCTGGTTTTTATACATTAAATCAAATTGTTTGGCGTGTTCGATGGATGAGGATAGAGTGTGCACCTCCGTGGGTGTCTTCCCCTTTAATCCTCTGTGGGTGGGGGGTTAAATTATATGTTTTCACAATATCTGGTAGAGCCTGCATGTATTTTAAAGTGTTGTGCGCCGTCATAAACCTGTAAAGTTTGTTTTTTAAAGTACGTATGAACCGCTCAGCGATTGAAACTTTAGTGTCCTGAGAAAATACACTATATAACTTAACTTTCTTTGCTGCCAGCATTTTTTTCATAGTGGCGTTATAAAATTCTCCACCTCGATCAGAATTAATCATGCGCACTCCCTGAGAATGAGGTGAATCTAGAATTAAAGCCAGAACTTTACTGGTACTTTTCCCGTCCTTGGCGCGTAGGGGTACTACTTGAGCGTACCTGGAGAAAATATCTACACATACTATCTACACATACATATCTAAATATTTCACTCCGTCATTATGTTTGTTTCCCTCTACCTTCTCACAAAGTGCCTTACCTTGCCCAGGCTAACATATTTCTTAAGGTGTGCACCCACTTTTGGCAACCCATTTCTAAATCAATATGATGAGCTCCTCAGGTCAATATTCAGGAAGTCGCTCAACCTAGATTTAGATGACATCAGTGGGACCAAGCAACACTACCAGTGAGATTTGGGGGGATAGGCATATGAAAGGCAAATGAGGTAGCACTTCCATCATTCTTATCCTCATGTACAGCAGCCAAAGAATTGGTAGGGCAGATACTACCAGAGCGTATGAGAGAGAAAACAGGAATTCATGACTAAACGTTCAACGAAGCAGCCAGATAATGTGACACCATTGCACACCCTCACCCCACACCACAAGCCCCAAAAGACCACAAGCAGCCCACTGGGATAGTCCCATAATGGAAAAGACTGTCACAGCAATGATTGACAACGCTGATGCTGAAAACAAAGCCCGCCTCCTAGCGGTAACAGCACCCCAAGCCGGGGATTTTTTATTTGCTGTGCCCAATGCAGCCCTGTGAACTCGCCTCAAGCATGACACTCTCCGCATTGGAGTTGCCCTTCACCATACCGCCCCATCCTCACCGAACATAGGTGCATCTGCGGAACTGCGATGGCAGACCAATATGGTCGTCATGGTCTGGTATGTCGTAAATCACAGGGTACGATTACAAGACATGAAGAAGTCAACATCATCAAGAGGAGCCTCGCCACAGCCCGCTGCCTGGCACAAAGAGAAACACACTTATTCAGACCTAACGACCCTCAGAAGCGTCCAGATGGGGTCACCTTGCTACCTTGGAAGGATGGTAAGCAAGTGGTGTGGGACTACACATGCGCTGCCACACTGGCCAGTACTACCTCCACTACAGCATACGTGAAAGCGGTGGTGCTGCTTCTTTCAGGGAATCGCATAAAATTATTAAATACAGAAGTCAGGCACACTGCTACAGCTTTGTTCCGATCGGCTCGGAGACCTCGGTTCCTTGGCAAAATGTGCATTGAAGTTCCTGAAGGAATTGGGGGACAAATTGATCAGCGCTACAAAAGATTAGAGAGCAAACAGTTTCTTGTTCCAGCGCCTCAGTGTTGCGATTCAGATGGGAAATGCCTGTTACGTCTTGGGAACTAGTCCAACTTAGGGGGAATTCGAAGAAGTGTTTGACTTGCAACAATGATCAAACCCGTTTGTGACAATCATCAATGTTTCCCATTGTCGTGTTTTTCAAGATATCCATAACCTTTAAGCACTTTTTGTATTATTTTTATATCAACACATGTATATCTTGTAACCATCAAATACATAATAAAGCACAAAAAAAAGGAAAGGGGTGGTAGGAGAAAAGCACACAGAAACTGTATTGGAGGGCATCTAAACATTCCCTCTAATGCGTTATGCGTGGTTTCCTCCAAGGATATGGGTCCCCCTTCTTCCAGCCAGAGGTGGTATTCCCTTCCCTCTATATATATATATATATATATATATATATATATATATATATATATATATATATATATATATATATATATATATATATATATATATATATATATATATATATATATATATATATATATATATATATATTAGTATATTTTGGTAGCAGTCTTTCCTGTAGACATATATTATTAAATATGACGCCATGGGTTCCCCCCTAGGTGTCCTGTTTGCAAACTTCTACATGGGTACCATCGAGCAAAAAGTCTTAGTCGACATGAACTTGAAACCGGCCATATACTGCAGGTATGTTGACGACATTTTAACACAGGTACCTGATGTCAGACATCTGCAGGAGCTGAAGGAGGCATTTGAGCAGAGTTCCGTGCTGCGTTTCACTTACGAGATGGAAAAGGATGGGAAGCTGCCCTTTCTGGATGTAACAGTCATAGAAAAGGGCGGAGGTTTCCACACTGCAGTCTACACTAAGGAAACAAACATAGGAATGTGCCTAAATGCCAACAGCGACTGCCCAGACAGGTACAAGAGGAGTGTTGTTAACGCATATGTCGACCGTGCTCTCAGCCACAGCTCAGAATGGAAGCAAGTCGACGAAGAACTCTGTAGGGTAAGGCAGGTCCTAGTCAATAACGGCTTCTCCAATGGTTTCGTCGAAGACATCATAAGAAGGAAAGTGAAAAGCCATGCAACCTCTGAAGAGACAACTAACACAACACCTATACCCCCTATTAGACTATTTTACAGGAACTTCTTTTCCACAGCTCATAAAACGGAGGAAAGGGTCCTGAAAGATATTGTTAATAGAAACGTTATCCCTACAGACAAAAATCAGAGGATACAACTGACGATTTACTATAAAACCAGAAAAACGGCCAGCCTACTCATGAGAAACTCTCCAGACACAAAACAGAACGCTTTAAAAGAGACTAACGTCGTCTATGCCTTCAAATGCCCACTTGGGGACTGTAAGCTCCAAAAAAAACAGTATATAGGCAAGACAACAACATCTCTTTCTAGGCGTTTAACGATGCATAAGCAACAGGGCTCCATTAAGGAACATATAATCTCTTCCCACAACCAAACCATCGCCAGAGAAATCCTAGTAAACAACACAGAAATCATCGATAGATACAGCGATAGCAGGCGGCTTGACGTTTGCGAGGCACTACACATCAAGAAGTCAACACCAGCAATCAACAGCCAATTATTGCACAACTATATTCTACCCACCTCAAGACTCCGCTCCAATATAGAAGCATCAAGAAATATGGACCAATAGGCTTTCTACAAACACTTCTATTCAATATCCATTGTTTCGTGTTCTGTCTTGTGTTGATGAAATTAATACCTTATTAATACTCTTGTTCTGTCTTGTGTTGATGAAATTAATACCCTATTAATACCACATTTTGTTCTGTCTTGTGTTAATGCCACATCACCCCTTCCACCTCACTCAAATGTAGAAATAAAATCGGAGATACGTAAGTTCTATTCAGTTGTGTATTTGTGAACTAAAGTCTTTGAAAATGTAATAAGTTTTACGAAACGCGCCCGTGTCGCGTCAGACTAGAAATAAAAATGAATTTTGGAGAGGACTCGCTAGCCAGCAGCCGCCGTGAGCAGACGTGCTCCCAGGAGCTCCCGCTACCTACAGGAGATTCTGAGCGTTGGCTTCGCCCACCTCACTCAGGATTGGTGCGCCAGCTAGCCAATCACAGCCGGCCGGCCGCGTAGCAGCCAGCCTCTCTCACTGCCAGTCGACTACAAGCTCTCTCGGCGTCAAGACACGCCGGGGCACCTGTACTGTATCTCAACCTAGCTCTAATGACGCTTACAGCAGTATGATGTCCTAATAAAATAACTACCCATCCTCATCCTTCATCCCACACCCCCTCCCCCCCCCCCCATTCCCCACCCTCTCCTCCCCATTCTCTCCCTGCCTGTACCAAGTCACACCACACACACACTCACACAATACACAATGCATAACCTACTAATCATAGAATTAAGGTGTGAATAAGGCTGTCTTTCTAAACTGTTCCTACCTCTTGTATTTCGCCATTCCAAACGATCATTCCCGAGCGGTAGCCAAAACCGGGTTCTTGAAATTCTCGCGGAGGTTTGATCGGGCATCTAACAGCCTTGTAGCAGGCTTAGGCTATCGATAGGTTCAATTACCACCTTGTCTAGTAGCTCTAGTTGCCTAACAACTAGAAGTTAGAGGCCTCGGCCTAACTAACACCCACCATCCACTTAGTCTACCTGGACACTTCACAACCATCCACCATAGTATAGATTAGATTAGGCTGCCTGGCCCACCAAGCTATGGCGACCAAAGTCAGATTCACAGACGAATCTGGCCGGGTTCGTACTCCAGCCCAACTACTTGAGGTGGTCCACGAGGCCACCCAGATTACCTACAAAAATGTGTACAAAATAACGAATGGAGCCATCTTGTTGGTACCCAATGCAAACCTCCCAGACCTCCTTTCGTCAGACACCATGAACAAACTAAGGGAGAAGCATGTCACTGTCTACCCTCCGGTCGAATTCCAAGCCCAACGCACCATCTTTGTACATAGGATCCATGACATCATCATGGATCACTCAAATGAGGAAATAATTGCAGAAATAGAGAGGAAAAACAGGGATGTTAAAATACTTCAAGCCCACAGATTCACAACCCAACGCAACAACCAAGTACTGAAACTTACTCTGGCTTCACCGGAGCAAGCAACGCAAGTCTGCACACAAGGCCTTTCTGCATTTGGCATCATGGCTGAACCTGACAAAATCAACCCACAGAGGTTTTACAAGCTCAAGCAATGCTTCAAATGCTTTCAGTATGACCACTATTCCAATGCATGCAACAATGGAACCCCCAAGTGCAGCAGGTGCACAGGGGAACACAGCTACAGGGAATGCACAAACCCAACACCCAAATGTGCTCTATGCAATGCTCCTCACATTGCAATCTCGCATCTTTGTCCTCGTAGGCAAGAGGCAATCAAGCAATTGCAAGAAACGGAGACAGCAGCCCGTCAACAGGCAGCTATTACCATCCCTGCCCCTCCTCCACCAGTAAATGCCTGGGGCATCCCTAACCAACAACAGGCCCAGTCGGTGGCCCAAGGAGGACACCAAAGCACCCAACACCCCCATAACCCCACGGTTATACCAGAGCAAACCCAGAATCAAACACAACAGGCCCCAACACCTAACTCTCTTGCACCAAACCCCGATCCCAAGCCCAGCTTAGGGGCCCAACTCCTAACATTTGCTCAAATCCAATTTCCAGACAACCCAGTGAAGCTCCTAGGTTTCTGGAACTCACTTAGGAAAGACAATGGCCTACCCCCTGTCCATATGTCCGAGGACTCGCTTGCCTACTTGACTCCTAACATCACAACAACCGCCGGCCAGGCCCAAGCACAACCCAACAACCCCAACCCTAGTACTCCTCGCCCCCAGGCCTCAACCAACGCCCAGGAGACTCCAAACTCCCTGAACAACCCCGGCCCCTCCACCCCGACATTCTGGCAAACACCTATGTCCACCCTTCCTGAAACAATCCCACATCAGATCGTCCTCAAAGCTATCACAAACTCCCTTGCCATACGGAACCCCATCCGGGGCCCTAGGAAATTTCGCTTCAAACACCGCAGCCCCACAACAATATATTCCACACAACGCTGTACCAAGAGGCCTAGGACCAACACTTACAGCCGAACCCCATCCCCTGAGGACGGAGCAAGGGCAAGCAGCCCCCACAACTCTCCACCAGAGAGCGACTCTAGCACCACGGATGTCGACATCATGAACAGCAGTGACACCGAAGACCCCTCAATGGCACAGCAACGTATGGAAAACCCCAACCCCAACCAATCCCCGACCGGAACCAGGAACAAGATACCTGGCTCAACAGCTTTACCCCCCACCTTCACAAACAGAAGCGACCAAACCGAATGTAATAACATTGGCACTACAGCCAAACAAACACTTCCGTCTCATAGTCAATAATGGGGATCACAATCCTTCAGGTGAACATCAGACATTTCTTCAACAATAGATACCTTCTCACTCTGGAAGTAGCCAGACTTAACCCAGATGTAATCTTACTCAATGAAACAGCGGCCAGACAGGACCAGCACATCTCCATCTGGGGATATTCCACCAGGGAAGTCAACAGGGGTAGGTTCAGTGGGGTGGCAATACTAATAAGAAGAGGACTCTCCTACCGCCCCATCCTCGTAGAAGACGACAACTTTCTTGCAATAGAACTCACCACTTCACACGGCCCCCTCATCATCTGCACCGCATATCTACCACCTAGACTGGCCTACCTCCCCTCCATCCCTCTGAACAAGCTGCTCGACAGGAATCTCCCCACTATCATCGCAGGAGACCTGAATGCCCACCATCAGGCCTTATTCAACGCACCTGCCAGGCCAGACCTCAAGGGCAGGCAGCTCTTCAATCTAATGCAAAACCGGGACCTCTCCTTCCAAGGCCCCCACTTTAAGACGTTCTTTGCGGGCAACCAGAGGGGCACCCCTGACATAGTGCTGACCAACAGAGATTGTGACCTGTTCCACTGCAGAGTAACCCCAGGCAAGAACGTGGGGTCGGACCACATCCCTGTGGTCACATCCCTCCAAGCAGCCCCCTTCAGATATGTGGCACCACCCAGGCCCAGACTGGGAACCATACGTGCCCGTGAATATGACACCTTCCTTGCTGACGACCCCATCATTGAGTTCGAGAACCTCCCAACCCAAACAATCGACCAAGCAGTAAACACCATCCACAACCGGATCCAGCTTGCAACCGAGGCCACTTGTGAAATATCCACCACAAGGACTTACCACCAATATAAGCCGACCCGAGAAATCAGAGGCAAAATGAATGAGTACCAGCGAGCCTGCCAAAGCCACTACCAAACTGGCCAGCCACCAGCGTTGACCCTACAAACACTCAGAAGGGAAACCATAGACCTTACGCTGACCCACAAGAGCCACATTTGGGGAACCCTAGTGAGACAGGCCAACCAGTACAAAAGGGAGCCGGGTACTTTCTGGCGCAAGATCAGACAGCTCCTGGGATCAGTTAACCCCAGCCTCACCCACCTTGTACACACATTCCTTGACGAAGATGAAGAGGAGCAGCAAGAAAAAATAGAAGACCCACAGGATCAGGCTGACCTCATGGGCGCAGTCTGGAAAAAGACACTCACAGCTTCAAACAGCAGAGCCTTCAACAACACTCACTTTGAACGTGTCAACCAATGGACAACAGAAAATGCCGCCTCCCTTAACAGCACCCCTCTGATTGACCTGACAACCCTAGAAGACGACCACCCTCTAACAAGACCCATAACTATGCTAGAGATGAGAGGAGTCATCAAAAGCACCAGAGATAAGGCCCCTGGACCATCAGGGATCAAAGCGCTGCAGATCAAACTTCTACCAGGCAATCTTATGCAATCCATACTCAACCTATTCAACGCTATGCTGGCATCGGGTCACATTCCTGTAGCATTCAAGTCAGCCAAGATGATATTCATTCCCAAACCCAAGAAAGACCCCCACCAACCTGGCAACTACCGACCAATCTCCCTCTTAGACACGATAGGCAAGTGCTTTGAAAAAATCATGTCAAACCGTCTTAACTACTACATGGAGTACAACAACCTCTTCACAGAAAAGCAGTTTGGCTTTCGAGCACATAGATCAACCCAGCACGCAATTAACATCATCTACGACGCCGTAAGCTCAATTCGAAAGCAAAAACAGGTAGCTTTGATTGCAACGAGGGACGTACACAAGGCCTTCGACAGCTTGTGGCACGATGGTCTTGTGTACAAATTAGCAGACTTACCAGCGCAAAACTGGACCCTCCTCAGGCTGATCAGAAATTTCCTTAAGAATAGGCAAGTTACCCCCAGCTTCAAGGCAAAAGAGGCCGCAGCCTTCACCCCAACAGCTGGAGTCCCCCAAGGATCATGCTTGAGCCCGGTTCTCTTCAACATCTTTGTAAATGACCTACCCCAACCAGAGTATAGGGACACCATTATCGTACAATTTGCGGACGACGTAACACACGTAATAACATCTAACCCTAGCATCCAAGCGGCCAAGCATGCAACTGTAACCCGTAAGGCAAACGTAGAACTAGCAAGGACTGCTAACTGGGAAAGGAAATGGAGGATCACCACTAACCCAGAAAAGATCCAATTAAGCACTGTCGGCTGTATGGCCTTCTCTATTGAAAATGAGGGGGGAATAAGAATCAGGGGTGAACCCATAGCCATCTCAAACTCCAACACAGTGCTCGGGTACAACTTCAACAGGCTACTCAACTCCTCCCAGTACGTATCCCAGAAGACAGCGATGGCCCGGGGCTCACTGGGGAGGCTCTTCCGTTTCAACCAAGCCCCATCGCACATCAAGCTCCACCTGTACAGAATGATCATAAGGCCTAGCTTGGAATACCCCTACGTTCCCCTGAACCTCACCAACAAATCCAACATGTTGAAGATTCAACGAGTACAAAACAAAGCACTTCGCTTTGCAGAGGGCCTGACTCTGAGGGACAGGGTAAGAACTGACCTGATCCATGAGACGCTCAACATGAAGCCAATGAACATTAGGCTCAGCTACCTGGCCAGAAGACAGCTGTACCGTATGAAGAACATGTATGTTCCAGACCCAGAAGATCCCTTCGTAGCAGAAAACACCACCAGCGACTACGAGATCCACGAACCACCACACAGAACCAGAAGAATCACTCTCCAACAAAAAGTGATCAGACATATCCATGATGAGGCCTTCCCAAGCCCTCAGATACTAAGCGGTCTGCCAGACGATCCAGATGAGTGGCCCATCCCGGACCCAATCTACACCAAATGAAGAATAAAGAAAGAAAGAAAAAAAAAATAAATAAAAAAAAAAATAAATAAATAAATAAATAAAAAAAATAATAATAATAAAAAAAATATATATATATATAAATAAATAAAACACCTACAAAAAAAATATAAAACCAAAAAACCATTTGTCGTGGCGTCAGAAGTGTAACTACCCTGATGTTTCTAAGATTAGCCTCCTTCAGCCAACTCCATCGGCTCTAGTGCTTTAGGACACCAACAAGGTCATAAACACTAGCCCCCCCAGCCAATGTACTGACAACCCAACATAACACATACGCAAACAAACAACACATACAAAAATGTCAACCCATGGTGGAAAGGCCACCGAACTTTCAAACCTCCTCTCTCTCTACACCCGCATCCTCTTCCTGAATTTCATCTCCCCATCCCTCTACCTCCCCCATCCTTTCCATTCCCTATGGACATCAATCCGAATTTTGGAGAATTGATTTTTGATTTACCTCCAACAGTGAAGCGTAATGTACGAAAGATTGAGAAAATTCGTGTTAGAATTATTAATCTTACTGTTTCGGTCATATTTAATAATATATGTCTACAGGAAAGACTGCTACCAAAATATACTAATATATATATATATATATATATATATATATATATATATATATATATATATATATATATATATATATATATATATATATATATATATATATATATATATATATATATATATATATATATATATATTGGCCCATCAGATGCAGCCAATTGGCCCATCTGATACAGCAAACATACAAGCACAATATATATATATATATATATATATATATATATATATATATATATATATATATATATATATATATATATATATATATATATATATATATATATATATATATATATATATATATATATATATATATTAGTATATTTTGGTAGCAGTCTTTCCTGTAGACATATATTATTAAATATGACCGAAAAAGTAAGATTAATAATTCTAACACGAATTTTCTCAATCTTTCGTACATTACGCTTCACTGTTGGAGGTAAATCAAAAATCACTTCTCCAAAATTCATTTTTATTTCTAGTCTGACGCGACACGGGCGCGTTTCGTAAAACTTATTACATTTTCAAAGACTTCACAAATACACAACTGATTAGAACTTACGTATCTCTGCTATTATATCTACATTTGAGTGAGGTGGGAGGGATGATGTGGCATATAGTGACGTGGCATTAACACAAGACAGAACATGAGGGGATATTAATAGGGTATTAAAAGTATCAACACAAGACAGAACAGAAACAATGGGTATTGAATAGAAGTGTTTGTAGAAAGCCTATTGGTCCATATTTCTTGATGCTTCTATATTGGAGCGGAGTCTTGAGGTGGGTAGAATATAGTTGTGCAATAATTGGCTGTTGATTGCTGGTGTTGACTTCTTGATGTGTAGTGCCTCGCAAACGTCAAGCCGCCTGCTATCGCTGTATCTATCGATGATTTCTGTGTTGTTTACTAGGATTTCTCTGGCGATGGTTTGGTTATGGGAAGAGATTATATGTTCCTTAATGGAGCCCTGTTGCTTATGCATCGTTAAACGCCTGGAAAGAGATGTTGTTGTCTTGCCTATATACTGGGTTTTTTGGAGCTTACAGTCCCCAAGTGGGCATTTGAAGGCATAGACGACGTTAGTCTCTTTTAAAGCGTTCTGTTTTGTGTCTGGAGAGTTTCTCATGAGTAGGCTGGCCGTTTTTCTGGTTTTATAGTAAATCGTCAGTTGTATCCTCTGATTTTTGTCTGTAGGGATAACGTTTCTATTAACAATATCTTTCAGGACCCTTTCCTCCGTTTTATGAGCTGTGGAAAAGAAGTTCCTGTAAAATAGTCTAATAGGGGGTATAGGTGTTGTGTTAGTTGTCTCTTCAGAGGTTGCATGGCTTTTCACTTTCCTTCTTATGATGTCTTCGATGAAACCATTGGAGAAGCCGTTATTGACTAGAACCTGCCTTACCCTACAGAGTTCTTCGTCGACTTGCTTCCATTCTGAGCTGTGGCTGAGAGCACGGTCGACGTATGCGTTAACAACACTCCTCTTGTACCTGTCAGGGCAGTCGCTGTTGGCATTTAGGCACATTCCTATGTTTGTTTCCTTAGTGTAGACTGCAGTGTGGAAACCTCCGCTCTTTTCCATGACTGTTACATCTAGAAAAGGCAGCTTCCCATCCTTTTCCGTCTCGTAAGTGAAACGCAGCACGGAACTCTGCTCAAATGCCTCCTTCAGCTCCTGCAGATGTCTGACATCAGGTACCTGTGTAAAAATGTCGTCAACATACCTGCAGTATATGGCCGGTTTCAAGTTCATGTCGACTAAGACTTTTTGCTCGATGGTACCCATGTAGAAGTTTGCAAACAGGACACCTAGGGGAGAACCCATGGCGACCCCATCTACTTGCTAATACATGTGCCCATCCGGGCTCAAGAAGGGTGCCTCTTTAGTACAAGCTTGGAGTAGTTTCCTCAGAATACTTTCTGGCATGTCAAGAGGAGTAAAGGCTGGATCACGATACACTCTGTCGGCTATCATTCCGATTGTCTCGTCCACAGGCACGTTGGTAAACAGCGATTCTACGTCCAACGAGGCTCTTATCCCTGTGGCCCGTGTGCCCCGCAGTAAGTCCACAAATTCCTTTGGAGACTTCAGGCTGAAGGCGCAAGGGACATAAGGAGTCAGCAGGCCGTTGAGTCGCTTCGCCAGTCTGTACGTGGGTGTGGGTATCTGGCTAATGATTGGCCGAAGTGGGTTTCCAGGCTTGTGCGTCTTGACATTTCCATACGCATATCCAGGTTTATATTCCCCAATGATCTTTGGCAGGTGGAGTCCGGATTTCTTGGCGTTCACAGTTTCGATCAGTTTGTTGACCTTTGCTTTTAATTCGGCTGTAGTGTCCTTCGTTACCCTTTGGAACTTAGTTTGGTCAGAGAGTATGATGTTCATTTTCGCCAGATATTCGTCTTTTTTAAGAATGACATATATTGGCGACTTGTCACCTCTCCTGACAACTATCTCCTTGTTCTCACGAAGGCTTTTAGCTGCCGCTTTAAGCTCGGGGGACAGTATGGTGCTTCTGTAGTTGCCTCGATTCTTTCCTCCTTCTGCAATAAGTTCTGCTTGTAAGGTATCTTTGGTAGTGACCTTCTTTTGTGTCTCGAGGTCGAATATGTCGTCCAACAGAATTTCCAACTCTACTTTCCGGGCCATTTCACTCGGTCTGGACATAACATGACAGTTTATGCCCAGGTTTAGGAGAGTGACTTGGTCCTCAGTGAGGTTAATTCCTGCAAGGTTCAGGAAGCCATCTCTTGGTCGTGGAATTGCCATAGGTCCTCCATATAATGTTGTTAGTTTCTTGATAATCCTTGTTTCAGTGCTGAGGTGATGTTGGTTTGTGAGGATGTCGAGGTGTTGTTCAATGCGGGTACGGATACTATGGTCGATGTTGCTATTTCTCCACTCGTTTGTAGCATGAAGTAGTTGCGTTTTGTTGTCTTTGATTTCATTCTCTGCCTTGTATATCTGATCACGAATCAGATCCTGGCGATATTTTATCGTGAAGGCTTGATTCCTTGCTGCTGGGTCGTGCACTTTAATATTAGTATATTTTGGTAGCAGTCTTTCCTGTAGACATATATTATTAAATATGACCGAAAAAGTAAGATTAATAATTCTAACACGAATTTTCTCAATCTTTCGTACATTACGCTTCACTGTTGGAGGTAAATCAAAAATCACTTCTCCAAAATTCATTTTTATTTCTAGTCTGACGCGACACGGGCGCGTTTCGTAAAACTTATTACATTTTCAAAGACTTCACAAATACACAACTGATTAGAACTTACGTATCTCTGCTATTATATCTACATTTGAGTGAGGTGGGAGGGATGATGTGGCATATAGTGACGTGGCATTAACACAAGACAGAACATGAGGGGATATTAATAGGGTATTAAAAGTATCAACACAAGACAGAACAGAAACAATGGGTATTGAATAGAAGTGTTTGTAGAAAGCCTATTGGTCCATATTTCTTGATGCTTCTATATTGGAGCGGAGTCTTGAGGTGGGTAGAATATAGTTGTGCAATAATTGGCTGTTGATTGCTGGTGTTGACTTCTTGATGTGTAGTGCCTCGCAAACGTCAAGCCGCCTGCTATCGCTGTATCTATCGATGATTTCTGTGTTGTTTACTAGGATTTCTCTGGCGATGGTTTGGTTATGGGAAGAGATTATATGTTCCTTAATGACTGCTACCAAAAATATACTAATATTAAAGTGCACGACCCAGCAGCAAGGAATCAAGCCTTCACGATAAAATATCGCCAGGATCTGATTCGTGATCAGATATACAAGGCAGAGAATGAAATCAAAGACAACAAAACGCAACTACTTCATGCTACAAACGAGTGGAGAAATAGCAACATCGACCATAGTATCCGTACCCGCATTGAACAACACCTCGACATCCTCACAAACCAACATCACCTCAGCACTGAAACAAGGATTATCAAGAAACTAACAACATTATATGGAGGACCTATGGCAATTCCACGACCAAGAGATGGCTTCCTGAACCTTGCAGGAATTAACCTCACTGAGGACCAAGTCACTCTCCTAAACCTGGGCATAAACTGTCATGTTATGTCCAGACCGAGTGAAATGGCCCGGAAAGTAGAGTTGGAAATTCTGTTGGACGACATATTCGACCTCGAGACACAAAAGAAGGTCACTACCAAAGATACCTTACAAGCAGAACTTATTGCAGAAGGAGGAAAGAATCGAGGCAACTACAGAAGCACCATACTGTCCCCCGAGCTTAAAGCGGCAGCTAAAAGCCTTCGTGAGAACAAGGAGATAGTTGTCAGGAGAGGTGACAAGTCGCCAATATATGTCATTCTTAAAAAAGACGAATATCTGGCGAAAATGAACATCATACTCTCTGACCAAACTAAGTTCCAAAGGGTAACGAAGGACACTACAGCCGAATTAAAAGCAAAGGTCAACAAACTGATCGAAACTGTGAACGCCAAGAAATCCGGACTCCACCTGCCAAAGATCATTGGGGAATATAAACCTGGATATGCGTATGGAAATGTCAAGACGCACAAGCCTGGAAACCCACTTCGGCCAATCATTAGCCAGATACCCACACCCACGTACAGACTGGCGAAGCGACTCAACGGCCTGCTGACTCCTTATGTCCCTTGCGCCTTCAGCCTGAAGTCTCCAAAGGAATTTGTGGACTTACTGCGGGGCACACGGGCCACAGGGATAAGAGCCTCGTTGGACGTAGAATCGCTGTTTACCAACGTGCCTGTGGACGAGACAATCGGAATGATAGCCGACAGAGTGTATCGTGATCCAGCCTGTACTCCTCTTGACATGCCAGAAAGTATTCTGAGGAAACTACTCCAAGCTTGTACTAAAGAGGCACCCTTATTGAGCCCGGATGGGCACATGTATTAGCAAGTAGATGGGGTCGCCATGGGTTCTCCCCTAGGTGTCCTGTTTGCAAACTTCTACATGGGTACCATCGAGCAAAAAGTCTTAGTCGACATGAACTTGAAACCGGCCATATACTGCAGGTATGTTGACGACATTTTTACACAGGTACCTGATGTCAGACATCTGCAGGAGCTGAAGGAGGCATTTGAGCAGAGTTCCGTGCTGCGTTTCACTTACGAGACGGAAAAGGATGGGAAGCTGCCTTTTCTAGATGTAACAGTCATGGAAAAGAGCGGAGGTTTCCACACTGCAGTCTACACTAAGGAAACAAACATAGGAATGTGCCTAAATGCCAACAGCGACTGCCCTGACAGGTACAAGAGGAGTGTTGTTAACGCATACGTCGACCGTGCTCTCAGCCACAGCTCAGAATGGAAGCAAGTCGACGAAGAACTCTGTAGGGTAAGGCAGGTTCTAGTCAATAACGGCTTCTCCAATGGTTTCATCGAAGACATCACAAGAAGGAAAGTGAAAAGCCATGCAACCTCTGAAGAGACAACTAACACAACACCTATACACCCTATTAGACTATTTTACAGGAACTTCTTTTCCACAGCTCATAAAACGGAGGAAAGGGTCCTGAAAGATATTGTTAATAGAAACGTTATCCCTACAGACAAAAATCAGAGGATACAACTGACGATTTACTATAAAACCAGAAAAACGGCCAGCCTACTCATGAGAAACTCTCCAGACACAAAACAGAACGCTTTAAAAGAGACTAACGTCGTCTATGCCTTCAAATGCCCACTTGGGGACTGTAAGCTCCAAAAAACCCAGTATATAGGCAAGACAACAACATCTCTTTCCAGGCGTTTAACGATGCATAAGCAACAGGGCTCCATTAAGGAACATATAATCTCTTCCCATAACCAAACCATCGCCAGAGAAATCCTAGTAAACAACACAGAAATCATCGATAGATACAGCGATAGCAGGCGGCTTGACGTTTGCGAGGCACTACACATCAAGAAGTCAACACCAGCAATCAACAGCCAATTATTGCACAACTATATTCTACCCACCTCAAGACTCCGCTCCAATATAGAAGCATCAAGAAATATGGACCAATAGGCTTTCTACAAACACTTCTATTCAATACCCATTGTTTCTGTTCTGTCTTGTGTTGATACTTTTAATACCCTATTAATATCCCCTCATGTTCTGTCTTGTGTTAATGCCACGTCACTATATGCCACATCATCCCTCCCACCTCACTCAAATGTAGATATAATAGCAGAGATACGTAAGTTCTAATCAGTTGTGTATTTGTGAAGTCTTTGAAAATGTAATAAGTTTTACGAAACGCGCCCGTGTCGCGTCAGACTAGAAATAAAAATGAATTTTGGAGAAGTGATTTTTGATTTACCTCCAACAGTGAAGCGTAATGTACGAAAGATTGAGAAAATTCGTGTTAGAATTATTAATCTTACTTTTTCGGTCATATTTAATAATATATATATATATATATATATATATATATATATATATATATATATATATATATATATATATATATATATATATATATATATATATATTGGCCCATCAGATGCAGCCAATTGGCCCATCTGATACAGCAAACATACAAGCACAATATATATATATATATATATATATATATATATATATATATATATATATATATATATATATATATATATTAGTATATTTTGGTAGCAGTCTTTCCTGTAGACATATATTATTAAATATGACCGAAAAAGTAAGATTAATAATTCTAACACGAATTTTCTCAATCTTTCGTACATTACGCTTCACTGTTGGAGGTAAATCAAAAATCACTTCTCCAAAATTCATTTTTATTTCTAGTCTGACGCGACACGGGCGCGTTTCGTAAAACTTATTACATTTTCAAAGACTTCACAAATACACAACTGATTAGAACTTACGTCTCTCTGATATTATATCTACATTTGAGTGAGGTGGGAAGGGTGATGTGGCATTAACACAAGACAGAACAGGAGGGGATATTAATAGAGTATTAAAAGTATCAACACAAGACAGAACAGAAACAATGGGTATTGAATAGAAGTGTTTGTAGAAAGCCTATTGGTCCATATTTCTTGATGCTTCTATATTGGAGCGGAGTCTTGAGGTGGGTAGAATATAGTTGTGCAATAATTGGCTGTTGATTGCTGGTGTTGACTTCTTGATGTGTAGTGCCTCGCAAACGTCAAGCCGCCTGCTATCGCTGTATCTATCGATGATTTCTGTGTTGTTTACTAGGATTTCTCTGGCGATGGTTTGGTTATGGGAAGAGATTATATGTTCCTTAATGGAGCCCTGTTGCTTATGCATCGTTAAACGCCTAGAAAGAGATGTTGTTGTCTTGCCTATATACTGGGTTTTTTGGAGCTTACAGTCCCCAAGTGGGCATTTGAAGGCATAGACGACGTTAGTCTCTTTTAAAGCGTTCTGTTTTGTGTCTGGAGAGTTTCTCATTTGTAGGCTGGCCGTTTTTCTGGTTTTATAGTAAATCGTCAGTTGTATCCTCTGATTTTTGTCTGTAGGGATAACGTTTCTATTAACAATATCTTTAAGGACCCTTTCCTCCGTTTTATGAGCTGTGGAAAAGAAGTTCCTGTAAAATAGTCTAATAGGGGGTATAGGTGTTGTGTTAGTTGTCTCTTCAGAGGTTGCATGGCTTTTCACTTTCCTTCTTATGATGTCTTCGATGAAACCATTGGAGAAGCCGTTATTGACTAGGACCTGCCTTACCCTACAGAGTTCTTCGTCGACTTGCTTCCATTCTGAGCTGTGGCTGAGAGCACGGTCGACGTATGCGTTAACAACACTCCTCTTGTACCTGTCGGGGCAGTCGCTGTTGGCATTTAGGCACATTCCTATGTTTGTTTCCTTAGTGTAGACTGCAGTGTGGAAACCTCCGCCCTTTTCCATGACTGTTACATCTAGAAAAGGCAGCTTCCCATCCTTTTCCGTCTCGTAAGTGAAACGCAGCACGGAACTCTGCTCAAATGCCTCCTTCAGCTCCTGCAGATGTCTGACATCAGGTACCTGTGTAAAAATGTCGTCAACATACCTGCAGTATATGGCCGGTTTCAAGTTCATGTCGACTAAGACTTTTTGCTCGATGGTACCCATGTAGAAGTTTGCAAACAGGACACCTAGGGGAGAACCCATGGCGACCCCATCTACTTGCTTATACATGTGCCCATCCGGGCTCATGTATACCAAACCATCGCCAGAGAAATCCTAGTAAACAACACAGAAATCATCGATAGATACAGCGATAGCAGGCGGCTTGACGTTTGCGAGGCACTACACATCAAGAAGTCAACACCAGCAATCAACAGCCAATTATTGCACAACTATATTCTACCCACCTCAAGACTCCGCTCCAATATAGAAGCATCAAGAAATATGGACCAATAGGCTTTCTACAAACACTTCTATTCAATACCCATTGTTTCTATTCTGTCTTGTGTTGATACTTTTAATACCCTATTAATATCCCCTCCTGTTCTGTCTTGTGTTAATGCCACATCACCCTTCCCACCTCACTCAAATGTAGATATAATATCAGAGAGACGTAAGTTCTAATCAGTTGTGTATTTGTGAAGTCTTTGAAAATGTAATAAGTTTTATGAAACGCGCCCGTGTCGCGTCAGACTAGAAATAAAAATTAATTTTGGAGAAGTGATTTTTGATTTACCTCCAACATTGAAGCGTAATGTACGAAAGATTGAGAAAATTCGTGTTAGAATTATTAATCTTACTTTTTCGGTCATATTTAATAATATATATATATATATATATATATATATATATATATATTTATATATATATATATATATATATATATATATATATATATATATAAATATATATATATATATATATATATATATATATATATA
The DNA here is from genome assembly GCF_040958095.1 of Procambarus clarkii. Taxonomy (NCBI): domain Eukaryota; kingdom Metazoa; phylum Arthropoda; class Malacostraca; order Decapoda; family Cambaridae; genus Procambarus; species Procambarus clarkii. The sequence continues at coordinate 27,177,956 of NC_091206.1, forward strand.
TATATATATATATATATATATATATATATATATATATTAGTATATTTTGGTAGCAGTCTTTCCTGTAGACATATATATATATATATATATATATATATATATATATATATATATATATATATATATATATATATATATATATATATATATATATATATATATATATATATATATATATATATATATATATGACAATGTCAGACCACGGAGGAAAAATGAAACAGGAATTTCCTTAAGTACTTTCGTATATTAATACATCTTCAGAAGGAGTGATTTTACAGATCGAGTGATGGGTATAAATAGGCAGGAGAGAGTGGTGAAGTGAGATGAGGTACAATACTTGGACAAGGCAGACGGCCCATTGGCCCATCAGATGCAGCCAATTGGCCCATCTGATACAGCAAACATACAAGCACAATACATAGGTAATTATAGCATAAAATGGTAAATATATACAATGAATTAGTGAGACAAATGTTTTTCAATGATCCTACTTAAATCGCCCTTTAGCTGATCTATTAGAAATGGATCTAAGTTATATAGACCACTGCTAATATTTTGGAGAAGTGATTTTTGATTTACCTCCAACATTGAAGCGTAATGTACGAAAGATTGAGAAAATTCGTGTTAGAATTATTAATCTTACTTTTTCGGTCATATTTAATAATATATATATATATATATATATATATATATATATATATATATATATTTATATATATATATATATATATATATATATATATATATATATATATATATATATATAAATATATATATATATATATATATATATATATATATATATATATATATATATATATATATATATATATTTTGGTAGCAGTCTTTCCTGTAGACATATATATATATATATATATATATATATATATATATATATATATATATATATATATATATATATATATATATATATATATGACAATGTCAGACCACGGAGGAAAAATGAAACAGGAATTTCCTTAAGTACTTTCGTATATTAATACATCTTCAGAAGGAGTGATTTTACAGATCGAGTGATGGGTATAAATAGGCAGGAGAGAGTGGTGAAGTGAGATGAGGTACAATACTTGGACAAGGCAGACGGCCCATTGGCCCATCAGATGCAGCCAATTGGCCCATCTGATACAGCAAACATACAAGCACAATACATAGGTAATTATAGCATAAAATGGTAAATATATACAATGAATTAGTGAGACAAATGTTTTTCAATGATCCTACTTAAATCGCCCTTTAGCTGATCTATTAGAAATGGATCTAAGTTATATAGACCACTGCTAATATTCAAATTACTTTCTTTTGTGATCTGTATCAAAGCAGATTGTCAAGGCCTTGAAACTTTTTAATATAGATGTAATGTTTAGCTACGAAAACACTATTGGTAAGCTATTAGTTAGGAACAGCCCTCGTAGTGATAATTGCGTCATTTATAAAATACTTTGTAAGGAATGTAATAAGTTCTATGTTGGGCAAACAACTAAAGATTTAAAATGTAGAATATCGCAACATAAATACTCTGCAAGACATGGCCAATTGTCTAATGCTTTGTTTGTTCATTTGTCAGAAAAAGCTCACCAAATTGATTGGGAGAGTGCTTCTTCAATAACAAATTGTAAAAGCACTTATAACAGAAACATAATTGATTCTGCTTTGATACAGATCACAAAAGAAAGTAATTTGAATATTAGCAGTGGTCAACCTAGTAAGCCAAGTTTGCATTAATTAATTGTTTTTCGACTACCTAACCTACCTAACCTAACCTAACCTAACCTAACTTTTTCGGCTACCTAACCTGTAAAGATAGGTTAGGTTAGGTTAGGTAGGGTTGGTTAGGTTCGGTCATATATCTACGTTAATTTTAACTCCAATAAAAAAAATTGACCTCATACATAATGAAATGGGTAGCTTTATCATTTCATAAGAAAAAAATTAGAGAAAATATATTAATTCGGGAAAACTTGGCTTATTAGACAAATCAGGCCTTGCATAGTAGGCCGAGACAGAACGCACTTTTCAGCCTACTATGCAAGGCTCGATTTGCCTAATAAGCCAAGTTTTCCTGAATTAATAAATTTTCTTAATTTTTTTTCTTATGAAATGATAAAGCTACCCATTTCATTATGTATGAGGTCAATTTTTTTATTGGAGTTAAAATTAACGTAGATATATTACCGAACCTAACCAACCCTACCTAACCTAACCTAACCTATCTTTATAGGTTAGGTTAGGTAGCCGAAAAAATTAGGTTCGGTTAGGTTAGGTAGGTTAGGTAGTCGAAAAACAATTAATTCATGAAAACTTGGCTTATTAGGCAATTCGGGCCTTGCATAGTAGGCTGAGAAGTGAGTTCTGGCTACTAGGTACGACATATATATATATATATATATATATATATATATATATATATATATATATATATATATATATATATATATATATATATATATATATATATACATACCCGACACACGTTACTGTGGGTCAGTCTGGTTAAATGGAAAAGAAAAGAGAAAATGCACATTTCTAACATGTTTAATATCACAATGCTTGTGGGTATAAAATATTTTGTCTCGCTCCACTGTCTGTGAAGATCTAGAGATTGTCTGATTGCCGACTCTAGAACACGCAACATATAATTGTCCCTGTGAGAAGCAATCCGTGTCTAGATCTAGACCACACAATTCTAAAGATTGACCCTGAGCTTTGTTGTTGGTGATTGCAAACGCCAATCGAATTGGGAATTACAATCTCTTAAATTGAAATGGCAAATCCGTTGGAATCATAGGAATGCGAGGAATGAGGACATCTTCACCTGTGAAAGGTCCTGTCAAGATTGTTGTTTCTACGACGTTGATGATTTTTTTTTTACTGCAAGACGCGTGCCGTTGGTATGATTACGCTTGTTGATATTTCCTAACATGATAATTAGCACATCGATTTTCAATTGCCGTACGTGTGGTGGTATCCCTGGCAGATCGAGTGACTTAAAAAAATTCTGTTGGATAATTAACCACTTCATCTGCTTCCATCACAGTGTCGACGGACTTGTATGTGACTGCCTTACTTTATATATTAGACTTAATAATATTGTTAAGTTCTTAGATATCTCTGTTCTTGGCCGCAAGAACTGCTCGTTCACTCAACCAATCGTGATTCTTATAATTGGTTTGAATATTAGAAAATACTTTTTCAACCAATTCTTCTTTTGACGTCACTAAATATAAGGCAATGAAATTCGTCCTGAGGTCAGATCAACCGGCACATTTACGGAAACAATTTCCAGAAATTGACGTGAGAATATCTCAGCTGATGAGTTGTATTGCAGCTGGACACGTATATTTGTAGTTAATTTTAACATCTTTACGTGGCGCACAAGGAGTATATCAGGTAAGCATTTATCGATCGAGGAATTACAGGTAATGTTTGCACGCAAATTTTGCAATGATCGATCAGGAGTCTCAAATGATTTTTTGTGGGACATTGTGCATTAATCCCAAGCAATAAGTTTACATTTGTGCAATACTTTTCCCATGCGGAAAACTTTGGAAATGTGGACACGTGGAAGTTTCAGTGAATTGCATGTCCAATGGCAATTTTAAAGCCGAAGAAGCAGTTCTTCCACCTGGTAGCAATGTCGCAGCTATTCCGGACGATGCAAGAGCTAAGGTTATGCCATTTTGGGATCGAAATCCTACCAAAATCAATCTAACTAGAAAGGTTTCACAGTTTCTCCTGGCACATCTAAGAAGATTTCTCAAACCCGTTATTGACAGTATGAATTATTTGATCGTAAATGCCTTTTTGCTCAAGCATTAGCTAAAGAATATTTGATTGCACATACGATAACAGATCACCCATGTTGAAATTTTGTTGTTGATGCATTTCTACATTGAACGAAGTAGCAGCAGATCGATTTGGTGATAGCATTCTCAGCTGAATGAGAACTTTGTTCGCGATTTCAAAACACAAATCTACAATCACTATCAACGCTTTGTTGTAGATTTTTGCTGTGAAATTCATGTTCATATTTGAATTTTCCTTGCGTAATCGACGGACAATATCTTCAGCCATGTGCGATTTGTGTTTCTCCCATAACTCTGTTGGAGATGAAGGAGAGCTGGTAGTCAATATGTTTGCAAACAATGCACGAATTTGATTTGGATGTGACGTGATGGACGTGTCATTAATGCATATATCCCAGTGTCGGTAATTCTCCAATAAATTCAGAGCTTGACATGCACTGCGGAAAGTGGCATGTGTTACACCGCGGACAAATCTCAATTGCTGGAAAGACGTTGGACTGGGCACATTTACCAACAGCATGCAAAGAAAGAAGCATTCATCTTGATTGGAATGCATGGTGTACAGTGTTGCTATCGTAGTTTGTTTGAATATGTCAGGATTGTCCGTCGACTCGCTCTCCTTGTTTACGTCGTTCAAATGATTTTCTACTGGCATTCCATGTGCAATACGTAGGCACTTCCGAATACAGCAATGTTTTCACAAACGCGTCATTTTGACATAACGTGAAGAATTCATACGAATCAAACAGCTATGAATCCTGTGGATTCATAGCTGTTTGTTGCACATTTGCAGCTGTGAAATAAACGTGTTGTCCATTTTCTTGTTTTCAAAACAAAAACAAAAAATACTAACGAAATATTTCAATTCAAACGCCGATCAATCGACATAGCTCAAATACATCACCAATTGCACTGAAAAATAAAAACAGTTAAAGAAACGAAATGAAAAACAATTAAAAAAGTAAATAAATAAGCTAACCTCACGAAATGATCGGTATGGTAAACAACTCAGCTCAATTCCAATGCAATGTCACACATAATAATTAAATAAAATTTCAGATAAATAAAAATCTATGAAAACGCAATATATCAATGCAATCGGAAACACTGAAATTGAATCGTAACATATCTTGTATATCGTATGTTGCTCTTATGTGCAACAGGTGGGGCTGTTTTTCAAAAATGTATGTTTTTACATGTTACAGGTGTGGCTTCTAAATAGTAGGTATATCAAAACACGCACGTTTTCAAATGCAACGTTGTGTCAAATTTCAAAGCAATCGGTGAAGAAATTTTGGAGATTACAGAGAGTGTTGCTCATTCATCCTACAGATGGCACTGCTTAAAAAAAAAAAACATGTTTTTTTCCTGTCACATGTGAGGTATGTATAGAGTAGGTATATCCTACTTCCACGTGTCCACATTTCCAAAGTTTTCCGCATGGGAAAAGTATTGCACAAATGTAAACTTATTGCTTGGGATTAATGCACAATATCCCACAAAAAATCATTTGAGACTCCTGATCGATCATTGCAAGATTTGCGTGCAAACATTACCTGTAATTCCTCGATCGATAAATGCTTACCTGATATACTCCTTGTGCGCCACGTAAAGATGTTAAAATTAACTACAAATATACGTGTCCAGCTGCAATACAACTCATCAGCTGAGATATTCTCACGTCAATTTCTGGAAATTGTTTCCGTAAATGTGCCGGTTGATCTGACCTCAGGACGAATTTCATTGCCTTATATATAGTGACCTCACCTCATAGAATGAGGTGATTTGGTAAAATGCTATGCCCAAGATAACTATCCGAGTGCCGGCGGTGGGGTGGTTCATATAGCCTCGGCTATCACCTCATTATGTCCGGTCGTGATGGTCAAGTGGATTAAGGTGTCTTGTACATACCAGTTGCGTTGCTTCTGGGAGTATGGGTTCGAGTCACTTCTGGGGTGTGAGTTTTCAGTTGCATATGTCCTGGGGATCATTCAGGCTTGTTCGCATTTGTGTTCCTCACGTGTGCCCCAAAGAATGAGGTGATTTGGTAAAATGCTATGCCCAAGATAACTATCCGAGTGCCGGCGGTGGGGTGGTTCATATAGCCTCGGCTATCACCTCATTATGTCCGGTCGTGATGGTCAAGTGGATTAAGGCGTCTTGTACATACCAGTTGCATTGCTTCTGGGAGTATGGGTTCGAGTCACTTCTGGGGTGTGAGTTTTCAGTTATATATATATATATATATATATATATATATATATATATATATATATATATATATATATATATATATATATATATTAGTATATTTTGGTAGCAGTCTTTCCTGTAGACATATATTATTAAATATGACCGAAAAAGTAAGATTAATAATTCTAACACGAATTTTCTCAATCTTTCATACATTTCTTTTCACTGTTGGAGGTAATTCAAAAATCAATTCTCCAAAATTCATTTTTATTTCTAGTCTGACGCAACACTTGAGCGAATTTCGTAAAATTTATTACATTTTCAAAGACTTTAGTTAACACATACACAACTGAATAGAACTTACCTGAATAGAACACAACTGAATAGAACGTAAGTTCTATTCAGTTGTGTATGTGTTAACTAAAGTCTTTGAAAATGTAATAAGTTTTACGAAACGCGCTCAAGTGCCGCGTCAGACTAGAAATAAAAATGAATTTTGGAGAATTGATTTTTGAATTACCTCCAACAGTGAAAAGAAATGTACGAAAGATTGAGAAAATTCGTGTTAGAATTATTAATCTTACTTTTTCGGTCATATTTAATAAAATATATATATATATATATATATATATATATATATATATATATATATATATATATATATATATATATATATATATATATATATATATATATATATATATATATATATATATATATATATATATATATATATATATATATATATATATATATATATATATATATCTAACTGAAAACTCACACCCCAGAAGTGACTCGAACCCATACTGCCAGGAGCACTCTGGAACTGGCGTAAAGGACATCTTAACCACTCGACCAACACGACTGGACAAAAGCTGATGGTAGCCGAAGCTATTTGCCCATCAGCCCGCCGGCACTGGCAAACCATCAGCCTTTATCCGGTCATGTTGGTAGAGAACTCTTCAAAATTAATTTTTTTACATTTTTATTTTTGGTCTGACGCCGAGAAGCGTTTCGCAAGGTTTCTCACAATTTCAAAGACATTTTTATGTACTCTATTTCATGCTTTTATATGTTTTTGGGTGAGGTGACAGGAAACAAATCAATGAGAAAAGACAGAACATGAATCAATGGGTATAAATTAGGTATACATTTTATCTGCTTGCTTCTGTGCTGGTTCGGGGTCTTGAAGTGAGTAGAATGTAATTATGTGTTAATTGGCTGTTGATTGCTGGTTTTGACTTTTTGATGTGTGGGGCTTCGCTGATATCGAACCTCCTGTTATCGTTGTATCTGTCGATAATTTCTGTTTTGCTTGTTAAGATTTCTCTGGTGATGGTCTGGTTGTGTGAGGAGATTATATGCTCTTTCATGGAGCCCTGTTGTTTATGCTTTATTAATCGCCTAAAAAGAGACTTTGTTGTCTTGCCTATGTACTGAGATCTTTGGGGCTGAGAGTCCCCAAATGCGTAAGTGAAGGCATAGATGACAGTGGTTGCTTTCAAGGCTTTCTGTTTGGTGCCTGGAAAGTTCTTCATGAGTAGGTTGGCCGTTTTCTTATTTTTGTAGTAAATTGTTAGTTGTATTTCTGATTTGTGTGTGTGGGGATAACTTTCCTAATAATAATATCTTTCAGGACACTTCCCTCCGTTTTGTGAGCCATTGAAAAGAATGGCTCACGACTTTCTTTTCACTCATGGCTAACAGCCTTAAGTTCTTGACACTTCTTTGCCCATTAAACTCTGCTTCTTCGTACTCCCCAGGAGTACAATAATCCTCTGCGGCAATGGTGGACTGCATACGGCTTCTCAATCCAATGAGCGAGGCTCATAGAACATCCAATCTCGAGACCTCACTGACGCACTTCGGCTCGCGTCAAAGGTCTGTGAAACTCTGCTGGCGTAGTGACTTACAGGTCCTGAGCCAGGCCTCCGGGTGACGTCACAGTGGGCTATGATTGGTCAATCACGTCACGTGACCTTGGCCAGCCAATCGCCAGCCAGCTAGCACCCCTCACTCTTGACGCCAAACCCAATAGAGATGTCGCCATTTTGTATGTACAAGGGGGTGTAACCCCCCCCCCCCTTACCTGCAAAACTTGTAAATGATATATTCTCCATAAATATGTAATCTATCCAGTAGCCTCTCATATCAAATGACTCCCTGCATCCCAGGGAACCTGCAAGGTAAGAGGATATGACTCTAAACGCTGGCACTGGGTAGAAATTAGAGAGGGCACCGTAACATACCCCTCCCCTCAAAATAAAAATCATATGGTTAATAAATCCGAGAGAGGGCATCCGCTATCACGTTCTCCCTTCCTATAATGTGTCTGATTCCCAACCAATATTCTTGTAACAGTAGAGACCATCTTGTCAGCCTTTGGTTCAAGCTTTTCATTTTATGCACGAACATCAAGGTGTTATGATCGGAGATCATTCGCACCGGTTTAGTACCCCAACCCACATAGATGTCGAAATGCTTCAGTGCCATGATCAGGGCTGCAACGTTTTTCTCCACTGTACTATAAGCTCGCTGGTACTTTTCGAACTTCTTCGAGCAGAATGCCACTGGACGGTGAACTCCGTTCTTCTCCTGAGCTAACATGGCTCCTATTCCCACGTCGCTAGCATCGACATACAAAATAATTTCTGACCTGAAGTCAGGTGAGATCAACACTGATGCTTCTGTTAATAGTTCATACGTCTTCTCGAACGACTCGTGACACGCCTCACCCCACTTCCATCTAACATTCTTAGATAGCAATTCTGCCAGAGGGTGTGCCACCGTCGGGAAATTGTTACAATATCCGTGGTAATATCCTATCATCCCGAGGTAGCGTTAATCTGTTATTAATTTTTAATTTATTTTGATATTAACTCATATTTGAATTTGATATTAATAAAGTTCTTACGATAGTGTACTGTATGATTCCAATTTTCCCACAAGCAGCTGCCCTTCACATGTTTTGGGGGGTTTAATTATATTCTCTACCAAATCAAAACATATTGATTAATAAAAATTGGTTACCACTGCTTGACCATAATTTAATTTGTTATTAATTTAAAATTTAATTTGTTATTAATTTGTTATTAATTTAAAATTTAATTTGTTATTAATTTAAAATTTAATTTGTTATTAACTTAAAATGTAATCTGTTATTAATTTAATTCTTACGATAGCGGACTGTTGATTCTAATTTTCCCACAAGTCGCTTTCCTTCACACTTTTATGGGGGTTTAATTATATATTCTACCAAGTCAAAACTAATCGATAGATTAGTTAAAATTGGTTACCACTGCTTGACCAAGCCACACACTAGAAATTTAAGAGACGACGACGTTTCGGTCCGTTCTAGACCATTATTAAGTAGCTTGTGGTTAATGTACTACTGGTTATTCTAAAATTTCATGAATGGATAATAATGAATTGTATTTCAGCCTTGCTGTTTTGTAGAATGCAGCCTGGTTAACAAGCTAAGAAAACGTCCTAATCACTTAAAGCATATCTCCTCGTGGATCAGGCTATAATGGTGCCATAGATTGCCTCGTTTTGAGGTAGGTAATTTGCTGCTAATGTCTCAAGTCGTCACAAGTTACTTGCCGGAATAATACACTGTAAAAGATGAAACAACACCCTTATAACAGATATGACACTGAGATTGACTGAACTAATATTGGATGTTTACCCAGTTTTGGGTGTTCTGCCTCATCACCGGATCGAAATTAACTAATATTAACAGGCCCGACATTACAGAAAATTAGTTCGATTCAGAAACAAGGTACTCCTGGTAAATTGTGAGGTCGCTCTGGCAGATTGACCCAAAAAAACTTGTAATTCTCAAGTATTGGCAGCACTGCGTCGCGCGTGTTCTTCACGGGAAATCTCCATAATGACGTCTCTTGTGCAAGTGGCGTCCCGCTCTCTTCTTGCATCCGAAACGGTTCGGGTTTATTTCGTGAAGTGTTACATTATTTAATATTTGTGCTTGTAAATTATTCTGTTTAGCACTGGAAAGTGTTTTTTGTGATATACAGTCATCTGACTGTAGGTTTTAATATTACTTGATCTATATTATTTCTTATGAGATTTAAACAATGCGCAGTTTATTCTCATTTTCTAAAGAATGACGTTTCCTACTATATTTTTAATGTGTAACTGAGGCAATTTATGCTTTCTTTACTAATGCAAAGCAATATCTAATGCTTGTTTCATTTGAGTTTATATGTGTTTCGGAATTTCGGACAAGAAGTGATTGCAGATAATCATCAAGGAATGAGCATGGGATACACAATAAACTACCATTCACAGGATGGGTATGGGATGCACAATTGACTACCACTTACAGGATGAGTATGGGGGGTGTACAGTAATATACCATTCACGGGATTAGAATGGGAGTGCACAATATACTACCACTCACAAGATGAGTTTGGGATGCACAATAAACAGGGAAAGGAATGGTACCCAAATCACTTGGGTTGGACGGTAAAGGGACAGTCTCTCTTCAAGCAGGTTGGCGTTCAAGCGTTCAATCCCTGACCGTCCAAGTGGTTGGGCACCATTCTTTTCTCTGTCCCATCACAAATCCTAATCCTGATCTTTCCGCAATGCTATATAGTCGTAATGGCTTAGAGCTTCTCTTATAATTCCCTTTCCTTCATAGAATGAGTATGGGGTGAACAAAAGACTACCACTCACAGGATGAGTAATGGGTGCGCAGTAAACTACCCCTCACAGAATAAATATGGGGCGTCAATAAACTACTACTCACAGAATGAGTATGGGGTGCACAATTAAGTACTACTTACAAGATGAGTATTTGGTGCACAATAAACTACCACTTACTTGGATGAGTATGTGGTGACAATAAACTACTACTCTCAGAATGAGTATGGGGTTCACAATTTGCTACCACTCACAGGATGAGTCTATGATATTCGTGCTCAATATTGGCGTTTTAAAAATACATCTTTATTTCCAAAATTTATACTTTAATGAGAAATATTTGAAAATAAATTGTATGTTTCCGAATTTCTGATAATATAGGACATATTAAGGTTCATAATTAATTTCTTAAGATCTCTACTTGTGACTGACATATATAATCTGACTGAATCATAATTAATATATGTATTTAATTATTAATACAATTAACATACTTATATTTATATTTACTTCTGTTTTGAGCATGTAGGTGATTACAAATTTATAAATTATTTTTTTTCTATATATGGTGATGATAAAGTCCAGTTGAGGTATTATTGTAACTTCACAGTAAATTGTTAAATCTTAAATATGTCTTGGTTCTTATACCTGAAACATCCTTCCAGCAGGATGTTTAAATGGATTTAAACTATTTCTGTATGAAATAGTTTAAATCCATTTAAATCGTTTATTTTGTTTCTTAGACTTCTACTGTTCGTGTAATATACCTAAAGTGTATTGTTATTTTGAGGTCTTTCTCTTTCCCTTGTTCATTTTCACAATTTGTTTCACCCACAAACACATACTTTTTTTTACCTCTTTCCTCCATATCAATTTCCATACCACTATCTACTAACAGTTTGAACTCAAACAAACCCCTCAAACCACGGGTTCCCACAAGTTGGCAAAAGCAACAACCCCAGCCCTAGACAAATGCACCCCACCCCGAGCATAAATATCATTTCTTCCATAGAAGTGTTCTCAGTTATCAATGGAGGATATATCATTTGATTTACAATGTTTGTCCAGTCTGCAACTGACACCAAGTGCCTTCGACAACCATTCATTTCCAACTCCCTTTCCTGGAAGAATGCCACAAATGATCGGGATTCCTCCCTTGCTCCTAACAAATTACATGGCTGTTTTAAACCTCTGTATCAGTGCCTCACTCCTAACTCGTCCTACATCATTTCCACCGGCACTGATACAAATAATGGGTTTGTTCCCATTTCCACCCATAATATCATTCATGTTGTTAACAAAATATCACCAATTCCTACACCCGGATAGCAAACTCTTAACCCATTCCCAGTATCTATGGCAAAAAACGCTCTATCCAAAACCTCACCTGGAAATCACGTACAACCAAAATTCGCTTAGGAACTTCCTTTACTTTCTGAGCACCTTGAGGAACCTGCGCTCCCTTCGTTGCCCTCCATTTCGAGTGAACTGCTCTCCACAGCACTAGTCTTCCAGCACGGCAAATGAGTTAAAAGTTCTTAAGACATCTTTAGGTCACTTTGCCAGAGTCCTCTTACGACCCCTCTCCTTTACGACATTCCAAAGCGAAGACTTTCTACTGCTTCTCTCCTCATTTACTTCTGTCTCAGCTCCTTCATCTGTCATAGCTCCTCCCGCAGGATATAAACCTCTGCCCTCAGAGCTCCACAGTGCTCTCTCAGTTCATTCACAACACCTTCCATTTTCAGTATCAAGACTGAAGATAATAGGAACAAGTTAAGAATGAAATAAGAATCAATATAATTAGGCAAGTAGGATACAGATGACAAGTAAAATTAAAGATTCAATATAGTGTGATGATAATCTCTTTCAAGAGAGATTGAGCTGCTCTTCCCTACATGAAGTTACGTATTTTACACAAGAATAAGATATTATCTTCAAGATACGTCTCCCAGTAGCACAAAACGTTTTGACCAGGAGGCAAAACGTACTCACCCCCTACTCCACTCCCTCCACGCCGGCTCATCATCAACCAGCCAACTACCCTTCCCAGCCTGCCTGCTCCTGATTGGTGACTTGCCGACTGCACACCTGCACACTGCACCTCGGCACCCTCTATCTGAGTCGATGTCTGGGCTTGATTCAGCCATTGAAGTCAGAATATCCTTGTGGTCTCAAGCCGTGAGCAACAAACTGATATACGCTGTATCAGGTGGATGTCTCGCAGCTAGCGCCATATTCTCAGCACCTAATTATTTTTCACCTTTAACTTTATTATTCTTGTAGAGTAAACTTTATCCCTATTATTCATTATGTTATATTGTTTTGACTTGTTCTTTTGCACTGTGCATTGCCAAGGGATTGTCTTTGTTTATATTTTGTTTTCTATATTAATTAAAGTTTCATTGTTCATACTTTGTGTTTTGCGTGTCTTCCCTTACTTTACCACAGATAAACAAACAGGCAAGCAGTCTATCTTTTTTTTTGGTAAGTGTGACTAGGCATTGACACCTGCCATTGGAGGACTGCCAAACATCTACACTTCAACACTTTCCCGTCACATTTAATGGGGGCCTGTACGGGAGCTTCACTCAGGTACAAGTACCAGAACGTCAATTTGTGGTAAGTGTACTTGGCTTTGATACAGTTGCTTTTCAATATTTTCATTACTTTTAATATTTATATGGTGCTGTGTGTATTGTGCATTCCGAGAGTAGAATATGGTGAGTGTTGAATAACTTTGGATTACGTGGTGACTGTAGGCCACAGTCATTATCTTAATTGGTCATCCCTCCCTCCGTGTTATTACTCGTGTTTTCCAGTTTTTGTCCTTAGGATATTTCTCAATCTCAGACAGATCATCATTTTGGGTACCCTGATACATTGGTTTGTCTTCGGGTCAAAGCACCCTATCTTCTGCAATCCGACCGAAGGAGGATAAAGAGGGCCATAGTTCCTCTAGCACGGACTACGTTGCTGAGTTGGGACCTCAGCAGCAGTTCTCGTCACCAGTTGACACTCGCACCCCTACACGTCGGTCAGAGATGATGATATTTACTTAGGTAGGGAATTAGCTTTCTTTTTTCAGAGCACAAAGTTCGCTAATTCTGTAAGTATCATATTTCATTTAGTGGGAAAACCCTTGCTTATGTCCTATAGAGACTCGGCAAGGTATGCCTACATTCTTGGACTACCTTATTCACTTTTGGAACAATTAAATGTTTCATTCGTTTTAGAAACTCAGTTTCATTTATTTAGTAGGATTTTATTACCCATATTCTCTTACATTGAGTACCGGGTACAAGATTTCCTGCACTTTTGATTGACTAATCATTTACCATTCTAAAATTAACATTAATTGTTAAATATTAAATTCCACAGGATAGTTACCAGTTGCCACGTTATCCTGTTACTGACACTTACCATATCACAAGTATTCGTTGTACATTTATTTGCTATTTTTCACCATGTTTCGTCTCCAAGCTTTTCGTAACGATCCAGCAGGTGAAATAGGAACCTTACGTCGTGCCAAGAGGACCGAATTACAAACTCTTGCACACGAGTATCAACTAGATGTTCCCCATGGAGCCAACAAAAATGAATTGCATAACTTAATAATGGATCACCTCTTAGATGAAGGGAAGATTGACTCTGAAACTCACGAAAATTATTCTATTGCAGATAAACATGATCTGGCAACTATGAAACTCAAGCTCGAAATTGCAAAGCTCGAGCGGGAGCAACAAAAAGAAGCCCTCGAACAACAAAAAGAAGCTCTCCAGATAAGGGAAAGAGAGGCTGCAATCAGGAAAGAAGAACAAGAACGTGAGATGGCCCTATTCAGAGAGCGTGAGCGAGTACAGCTTGAAGCAAAACAACGTCACCTGGAAATACAACGTGAGCATGACAAAAAGCAAGCGGAGATGGCTATAGCATGTCGTCAACAAGAACTCACGTTGGAAGCTACACAACACACTCAGTGCCAACAAGCTACCGCTAGTCTTCCAGTAAGTTTCAATATCTCCCATGCAATTAAGTTAATGCCACCATTCGTTGAGACAAAGATTGATGTCTTTTTCACCACTTTTGAGACCCTAGCTAATAAACTTAGCTGGCCTGCAGATCAATAGTCTACCCTTCTCAGAGTGCATCTTACAGGTAGAGCTGCAGTTACTCTCAGTACCTTAGTGTCTGAGAATGACTACCAGAAACTGAAGCAAGCAGTTTTGGACGCCTACTTTCTCTTCACCGAAAGTAGGCGTCCTTCAAATGCTACAGACGAAAATTCCGTGATCATCTAAAGGCAAGTACCACCACCTTTCTAGAATTTGCCAATACCAAGAAAAGATATTTCATGAAATGGCTGGAAGCAGCACATGTCTCTACATTTTCAGAGCTCATCAACCTCATGCTAGTTGAGGAATTCTTGGGAGGAATTCCCGTGTTGAGGAACACGGGAAGACGTGTTCCCCCTTCCGTCCGTTTATATTTAACAGATAAAGAAGAAACCGACTACATCAGATGTGCGAAATCAGCTGACACCTACAGCCTCATCCACCGGCTTACACCATCACCACCTTCCAGTAAGAAGTCTTGGTATAGTTATGATAAAGTAGGTACAGATAAAGCAAGCTCTCAATTGTATTGTAAGTTTTGCAAACTCTATGGACATACCATAGATTGATGTGGGAAAGCTCAATACAAAGGCAATGAAACAACTAAACCCAAACCGACTCCTCCTTAGTCCGGTAAGCCTGTGATGAATGTTGGTGTTCCTATTAATGATCTTTCTCTCTTCAGCAAACTCCTGTATCCTGGAACTGTCTCTACCAACGGTACAGATTCGGAGGGACGTTTCAAATTAAAGATCTTGAGGGACACAGCGGCTCTTCAGTCCATATTATTGAAATCAGCTGTGCCTAACATCACCTACACCGGGGAAACCGTCCTTAACACTGACCTCACTGCTACCACTCCATATCCACTTGCCAGAGTCCACCTGGATTGTTCTTTTGTGACCGGTGAAGTCCAAGTCGCCATCAGGGAGAAGCCTTTTCCCATGTCTGGAGTGCAACTTCTCCTGGGCAACGACTTGGCAGAAGATTTGCAACCGTCCAACCTGATCATCATGGACAAACCCCAGGTGTGTAACTCTGTAGTGGACAATCCCATCTATGAGTATGTTTCAGCAGAAGTCCAAGAAAGTGATGAAGTTTCTCCTCCGGTTTTGGTGACCACCCGTGCACAAGCTGCACGCCCGCAACCAGCTGACTCTACTGCTACCGCTGTCCCTCAAGACCCTCAGAATCTACCATCGAATCTTACCAGTTTGGAGTTCCGTAAGTTACAGAGGGAAGATCTATCATTAACACCATTATTCTTCCAGGCTGAGACTTAACCTGACAGTATCCCTGGGTTCTTCCTAGAGAATCAGTTGCTCTACCGCAGGTACAGACCCAGTAAGCTGAAAGAGGATGACGATTGGGCAAATGTCGAACAACTAGTAGTTTCCACCAGCCTATGGTCCGATATTCTACACCTGGCCCATGGAGCTCTTTCTCACTATGGTTTTAACAAAACCTACCACGGAATCAGACAAGACTACTACTGGCCAGGTATGGTTAAGGACGTCCAAAAGTACGTGCAACAGTGTCATACATGTCAGATGGCAGGTAAACCTAACATCTTTATTCCCCAGGCCCCATTGACTCCTATTCAGTTGCCTGCGGAACCTTTCCACAGAGTCATCATAGACTGTGTTGGTCCTTTACCCCGGACCAGTTCTGGCAACGCCTATATACTAACTATCTTGTGTCTTACCACCAGATTCCCCATAGCAGTTCCGGTAAAGAACATTACGGCTGCTACTGTGGTGAAACAACTAATGAAGATCTTCACCCAGTATGGATTTCCAAGAGAGGTTCAAAGTGACTGTGGCACCAACTTCACCAGTGATCTCTTCAAGAAGGTACTGGAGGAGTTCAACATCACACAGGTACTGTCCAATCCCTATCATCCTGCTTCACAGGGTTCTCTTGAACGTAGTCATCAGACTATTAAAGCACTCTTAAAGAAATTTTGCAATGAAACCTTGAAGGACTGGGATAAACAACTTGACCTCATTATGTGCATTTTCAGAAGGCTCCCCAATGAGTCTCTAGGAGTATCTCCTTATGAGATGCTCTACAGACATAAGTGCCGTACTCCTCTCAAAGCTTTCAAATACAATACAATACAATACAATACAATTTTATTTAGGTAAGGTACATACATACAATAAATATTTACAAGGATTGTTTAACTTATAGGTATAGCTAGTACATACAATGCCTAAAGCCACTATTACGCAAAGCGTTTCGGGCGTTTCGGGCCACTCTCTACGTAATGCCACCTTCAGTGACCCTCAGAATGTGCCCCAGTTTCTTCAAAACTTAAAACGCATTCTAGAGAGAGTACGCAAATTTGCTAATGACAATCTATTGAAAGCCCAGGAGAGGATGAAGACTCATTTTGTCCAAAGCAGCAAATTAAGGAAATTTAAACCAGGAGACTTCGTGTTGGCATATTTTCCTATCCCAGGTTCTCCATTGCAAAACAAGTTTTCAGGACCCTACCGCATCAAGGAGTGCAGGAACAATCACAACTACGTTCTTGAGACTCCAGATAGGCGGTGGAAGACCCAGTTGTGCCACGTCAACCTCCTGAAGCAGTATCAAGGTACTCCCTCTACTGTGTTGGTATCATTATCCACCTTTGAAGGTCCATACCTCCACAGTGAGACCTTCCCTGCTTCTCCTCCCGAAAGCACTAACACTGAGTCAGTGCCTTCCAACTCGGAAATCCTTAATGATCTTCATACCTATTTGCAGGACAGTAATAGTGCTCCTCTCATCAGAATCTTCAAGGAACATCAGAAGTTGTTCAGCGATGATCCACAGCAGTGTAATGTGGTTCAGTACGACATCCAGCTACTCCTTGACACCCAGCCGATTCGTCAACCTTTCTACAGAATCAGCCCGAGCAAAAAGGAAGTCATGCGTGCTGAGGTACAGTACCTCCTGGATCATGGGCTGGCCACCCCTTGTGAGTCCCCTTGGGCCTCACCCTGCATCTTGGTGCCGAAACCACAAGGTAAAGTGAGGTTGTGTACCGATTACCGGAAATTGAATCTTGTGACTATCAAGGATGCTTATCCATTACCTAGAATAGATGACATCCTTGACGCCATTGGTAATGCTCGGTATCTATCAAAGTTAGACTTACTCAATGGATACTACCAAGTGTGTTTGACGGAGCGAGCTAAGGAAATATCTGCCTTTACCACTCCCTTTGTCCTTTACAGATACGAACGCCTTCCATTTGGACTATGTAATGCCCCGGCCACCTTCCAGCGAGCTGTCAACCGCGTCATCCAGGGCTTAGATAACACCTACGCCTACTTGGATGACATCGTTGTGGCAACCAACACCTGGAGCGAACATCTGCTCCAGCTGCAACGATTGTTTGCCAAGCTCCTGACAGCCGGCCTCACCATCAACTTGGGTAAGTCCACCTTTGCTAAAGGTAAAGTGCGTTATCTTGGTCATGAGACAGGGAGTGGCAGCATAGCTCCGTTAAACATACATACCCAAGCCATCCAGCATTACCCACAGCCTACCACCAGGAAGCAGCTCCTGCGCTTCCTTGGTCTTGCCTCCTACTACCTACTGAGTTTGTGAAGAATTTTAGTACGGTGGCGACACCTTCGATCACTTTAACCAGCCCAAAGCAACGGTATAATTGGACCATTCAGTAGACCATTGCTTTTGAACAACTTAAATTCCTGCTCTGTTCTAATCCTATTCTCGCCTCGCCAGATATCACGAGGACTTTCATCCTCCATGTCGACGCCAGTGGTACCGGCATCGGGGGTGTCCTGATGCAACAACGAGGCGAGGATGTTTTACCTGTTAGCTACTACAGCTACAAGTTAAAAACACACCAGAAGAATTACAGCACGATCGAAAAGGAGCTACTCTCCATCGTCCTGAACTTGCAGCACTTTGAATAATACCTGCAAGGTGCTCGGTCTACCACCATCTACTCGGACCACAATCCCCTATGCTTCCTGCAGCATGCCCAATTCGACAATCAACGGCTTCTACGATGGGCTTTATATCTGCAGAATTTCAACCTGGAGATCTTCTACATCAAAGGTTCTGACAACATCATAGCAGATGCCCTCTCCAGAGTTTATGAGGTAGAGACAGCTCCACCTAGCACTCTACCACCTGAAGACGTAACTTCACCCGTAAGTGCAGGCTTCGGGGGAGAGTTGTGACGATAATCTCTTTCAAGAGAGATTGAGCCTGCTCTTCCCTACATGAAGTTACGTATTTTACACAAGAATAAGATGCTACCTTCAAGATACGTTTCCCAGTAGCACAAAACGTTTTGACCAGGAGGCAAAACGTACTCACCCCCTACTCCACTCCCTCCACGCCGGCTCGTCATCAACCAGCCAACTACCCTTCCCAGCCTGCCTGCTCCTGATTGGTGACTCGCCGACTGCACACCTGCACACTGCACCTCGGCACCCTCTACCTGAGTCGGTGTCTGGGCTTGATCCAGCCATTGAAGTCAGAATATCCTTGTGCTCTCAAGCCGTGAACAACTAACTGATATACGCTGTATCAGGTGGATGTCTCGCAGCTAGCGCCATATTCTCAGCACCTAATTATTTTTCACCTTTAACTTTATTATTCTTGTAGAGTAAACTTTATCCCTATTATTCATTTATGTTATATTGTTTTGACTTGTTCTTTTGCACTGTACATTGCCAAGGGATTGTCTTTGTTTATAATTTATTTTCTATATTAATTAAAGTTTCATTGTTCATACTTTGTGTTTTGCGTGTCTTCCCTTACTTTACCACAGACAGATAAACAGGCAAGCAGTCTATCTTTTTTTTTGTAAGTGTGACAAGGCATTGACACCTGCCATTGGAGGACTGCCGAACATCTACACTCCAACACTTTCCCGTCACAATAGATTGACAAAATTACTATTCATTTTGAATATGGAATTAATAAAAATGACAAAGATAATTTTAATTAATTAATACTTATTAATATAATCTTAATTAATTAATACTTATTAATATAATCTTAATTAATTAATACTTATTAATTAAATCTTAATATAATAGAATCTTAACATATTATAACCTAAATATAATATAATCTAAAATATAATTAATTATAATTAGCTTAACTGTTATCCTATCATTAATATAATATTAATAAAAATATGATCTTAATTAATTAAATAATTAATCTTAATTCAATTGTCATTAAAGTTATAGATAATAGATATAATAATACAAACGAGTTAGCTTTTGCTAAAATACTGAAGAAGATGCTTAAGTAAGTACATGGAGACTTTACTTTAATGTTACGAACTTTCACGGATGATAGATAATTATTTAACCAATGGAGTGCAAGCCAGCATCTTGGACAAGGTTAGGCTAGGTAATGCTCAGTCACTCATGAGATTTTTCGAGTATTGACATTGGAAGAATGCTGGCTTTAGATATACTACAGTCATTAAAGAAGGTGGATTGGTCAACATTAAAGAAGGTCATTAGTTGTTGGGGCGCTGTATTTCATATCGTTATCATGTTTTTTCCCTCTTCACAATGATCGTTCCAATCCTAGTGTTGCACGGCTGGATAAGACTTGGGGGTTGTTTGGGAATTTGATGCAGCCTGTGGAGAAGGAATCCATGCTGCCTGATAAGGTACTCATTGACATAAAGGTTGGATTTTTGACGTGCAGCTGATTGGTTGAGGTCATACCTCACAGCTGGATTTGTGAGTTTAATGAGCATTCGCCTAGTGCTACGGGGACTGTTTTTTTTCTATCCTGAAGGCTGATTTGATATCAACGTTAACTTTCAACTTTGAATTAATTAGCTCACGGGCTTCATCACAGCAGTTCTCACCTTGTAGTTCTTCTGGTAGATCAGCAGAGCGAATGATTATTGTGTCGTGCAATTAAGGATGCTTTAAATCGTCTTCGGAGGCCGCCTGGTGCATATGGAGGAGAATTATTTGTTTTTCTAGCCTTTTGAAGGATATCATTTTGTCCTGGTTGGGTGTGCTCGGTCTTAATCTTGTATATCTGTTCAACTATGTCACTTTGACATAATTATAACAAAACCATTGTCCTACGGAGTTGATTTAGCTTCCAGACATATTTTTTAAATAAACCTGAAATGTTTTGTGGCTATTTATGTTAAATATTATTGTAAATATGGATTCTACTAGTTAATATGATTAATTCAGTTTGCGATAATTTGAGCAGAGAAGTGCAATGATTTAATCACTGTACAGGAGGCTGATATGCCAGCAAACACTCTCCAGTTTGGTTAAATTCATTTATTATTATCAGGGATAGGGGTTTTTAAACTTATTTAATTTAATCTTTTAACGAACAGAGACTTCTACCACTTCCCTGATAATATAGGATTAACAACTGCAACTACTACTGTTGTCAATCAACCATTAATGAACATTGAAGAGCATATTGGAGGATCATCCTGAAATCGTCCTATATAAGGAGAGGGGTTCAACGTCACCTTAAATTGGGAAAACGGCTCTATTCTGACCTATTTGTCAGGAATACCTTTCATGATATTACTGTCCGCTGTCAACTAACTCTGCAATCGTTTCTCTTTCTCTTTTCCTAGAAATCCTCTTCAGGACAAGAGCAAAAACCAGTTGTCTACAGACAAACATCTTTTATATGAAAATACACAGACATAAAATAACAAAACAGTACAGTATCATAGGATCCTACAAACCAGCAACACACTTATAAAATATCAGGTCTTCACCAAATAAACTGCACTGAGCTGCTGCTCAATTCTTGCCCGCAGCCTCCTGCCTCCTCACTGCTTGAGGCTATGTAATTAACATACAAAAATATCGCCAACAAGAAAATAATAATTTGCTCACCTTACAATGCGTAATTCGTGCCATATGTATTCAATCACTCCCTAAAAAATTCCATGGTGTCCGTACAATTCTCTGTTCTACGTCCTGAGGCCCACCTCTAAGAACATGTTTATGGTCCTAAGAATCAGGTAGGTACTCCTACAGTCTCTAAAATAATTGCTGCTACTGGAAGTCCCTCTTAATGCGTATGAAGCACCTTTACATGGCTCCACCAAATAAACGAGTAACTCCATTATACTTGAAGTTTCACTGTACCACTGAAGTTCCACTCCACACACATGTAGCTCTACTCCACACTTGAAGTTCTACTCTACATAATCTTCCCTAGACACGAAGCTCCTCCACGAACTTCAATATACACAAACCTGTAACTCCATTACCATACCATAGTAACATGTTCTCCTGATGAAATATAAATAACATATATTTAACAACATTAAACTTCATCACCCAACCTCCCTCTGGCGCCGGGCTTATCCCGGTAGGTTACTACTCTACTATTCAGTTAAGTCTGAATTTCTGCAGTGCCAGGAAGGATGATGCGACGACGCTCGCCTGACGTCGCCCAAATATGGCACCCAACCAAGTCGTCCACAAATCCTCTTGGACTGTTTCTAAATGCTTCTTACAGTCCCGAATTGAGTATACGAAGTCGCCGGCAGGTTTAACACAGAAACACCTGCTCAATTTCATCCACTCAAAGGATTTCTCTTAATAGGGTCCACACATGTCACAACAACCATATAGACCTCAAGCAGCCCCTAATATCGTTCAAAATCACAAAGAAATGTCGAACACCATCTTTGGCAGTTTCTTCACACTTTGTACAAGTAGCCTTAACTCAAACACTTAACCAAGAAATATAATCTTCTTACTTCCCAGTACTTTCTTCTTTCTTCTCCCGGGAAAGGGGGAGATCGACGTACGTCTATCCTCGACGACTCTCGCAACTCAAGTGACTCTTTTACGACCTCCATAATGTCGACATCTTACATTGTTTCCACGAGATGCTTGCTTCTCTTCAGTTATAATTTACTGATATTTGCTTAGTTTAATTCCTTCCCCTGACTCACAAATCCAGTCATGTGTGTAGATTAACTCTAACAAGGCAGACCTATCTCATTAGGCTACCTGGGGTTCATAACATTATGCACCCCATACCAATCCTGTGGGCGGTAGTGGAAAGGGTTACAGAGATACATATATAGGCTCAGGGACTGAACCCCAACAGTTCATTTAGTTACACTCAATTGTAATTGCAAGTTACAATCTTGATGAGCTAGCTATAAAATTCTATCGTCACATCAATCTATGCACATCGTCACATCAACAATGGGCTCTAGACCGACCACAATTACTGTTTCTAGATCACGCAACTGACATATGTGCAGAGCTAGTGTCACAATTTATATGTTTATCCTGAACTCCGCTCCGGTCCCTCCCCCCTCCCCATCCAATAGGCAGCGGTGGATAGGTTACAATCACTCAGATACTATCTACAGTTAGCAAACTGGGGATATTTGGCTAAATTTTCTGGCAGCAGATAATTTTGAATTAAATATTTACACATCTCTGGAACATTTGTTATAGAACTTTCACTGAATTCACGTATCTTTTCGCACTCCATCACATAGTGACGGAGGATGTGCGAATAATTTTATTGACACAGTTTACATCTGGTCAGGTCTACATCAACAGATAATGAAAATTCCCAGAGAGATACTTGTAACCGAGTCTAAGCCGAGCAGTAGTAACATCTAGAAGTCTGCTGATTTTAATTGATGTTTCATAAATGTGTGTGGCTCCTTTTGCATGATAGTATGATAGATGGAATTACTGGTGTCAATTTCCCTTTATCTCAGATCCACAAGATTTTGTTGACGTTCTTGGTGTATTATTGCTTACTGACTGCTCACTGACAATCCAAGCTAATACTCAATTTCCCCTTTAAAGGTATATTCTTTGCCTAACTCATTAGATCAATCATGCATTCGGAGGTCAACATGAGATTGAGACCACATGAAATGAACTCTGTTATCATCATTAACATTTTGTTGTATTTGTGTCTAGCTTGAAACACGAGTATGTAACAGTTATGTCTTAAAGAGTTGAGAGCAATTAAGGATGATAAAGAATTACTTACATTTAATGTATCAAGTTTGTAGACTTGCACACATTTCAGTGCAAGAAGCAAGGCAAATAGTTTGGTCTGAAGGGTAAAAGCCCAGTTGTTTATATGGGCTCCCCACTCAAAATATAAGTCATCGCCCATTGTCAGGACAACTGCACTTCCAGTTGCATCCATGTGACGGTGTAGGGAACCTCCAGTGTATAAGATTTGAGCCAATATTTTGATCCTTTCAGAACCCTAATGTAGAACGTCTTTAAATGATGGAGAGTGTTTTTCCGTGTATATTTCCCTCCCGATTTTAATATCACCGGCAAATTTACAAATATTGCTGCTGAAGCCTGAATGTAAATCATTTTTATATATATTATGAATAACAGAGGTGCCAAGACAGAGCCTTGAGGCACTCCACTTACAACATTTTCCCACTCTGACTTAATCCCATTTATACTAACTCTTTGTTCCCTTTGGTATAGCCATGCCCTAATCCGACTTAAAATAATACCCCCCAATACTTTGAGCTACTAACTATTTAATCAGTCTTTCATGTGGCACTGTGTCAAAAGCTTTGCTAAAGTCAAGGTACACAACATCACAAACCTTACCACAATCAACTGCCTGAACTATCCTGGAACAAAATGATTGCAAATTTATTAAACATGAAATGTCATTTGTAAAACTATGTTGTGAATCATTTATTACTTTTTGTTTTTTAAGATAAACGTGAATGGTATTTGCAATCATCGATTCAAGTAACTTTCCCAAAATAGACGTTAAGCTAATTGCTGATAATTTGATGCAAGTGATCTATCTCTTTTCTTGAAAATTGGTATCATATTAGCAACCTTCCACAACTCTGGCACTCTCACTGACTAATTATTTATTAAATACTAGCTGTACCTGGCCACACATTGCTATTTCTCAGCAACGCATGTGCGTTCCTGAGCTACGGCAACCTTCCCCTGTCTCCTAGTCCTCCCCAAAATCCCCGCCTCCTCTTTCACCTCGTCCTCCCAACCATTCCTCACTCTCCCATCCCCTCGTCCTCCCTACCTTTTCGCACTCCCCCATCCCCTCGTCTTTTCCACCATCCCCCACTCCGCTGTCCTTCACAATTCTCCATTCCCTGTCCCCATTATCCCCAACTCCCCCGTCCCCTCGTCTCCCCCACCATTACCCCCCTCGTCTTCCCCTCTATCCCCTACTCCCGTCCCCTCGTCCTCCCCACCATTCCCTACTCTCTCATCCAATGCATTCCAAAATGATCTGATATTCCCATCACTGAAATATAAGAAAAACAGTTAAAAACGCAATAAAAAATGAACAAATAAAAAACAAATTATACTCACGAAATGAACGTTATAGTGAACAACACAGCTCAATTCCAAAGCAATGTTACACAAAATAATTAAATCAAAACGAAAATAAATCGAAGTCTATGAAAATTAAAATTATCAATGCAATCGGGAACACTGATATGGAGTCGTAACATTTAGTACAGTGTGTGTGTGTTGCTCTTGTGTTCAACAGATGGTGCTGTTTAAAACAAAAAACAAAAAAATACATGTTTTTATCTGTCACAGGCATGGCATTTATACTTATACTCACGAAATGAACGGTATAGTAAACAATACTGCTCAATTCCAGCACAATGTCACACAAAATAATGAAATCAAAATGAAAATAAATCTAAATCTATGAAAAATTCAGTTTGACAATGCATTCAGAAACATTGAAATGGAATCTTAACATATTCAGTATAGCGTGTGTTGCTATTACATGCAACAGATGGCCCTGTTTTTTTTGTATTTTTTAAGATTTTACCTGTCACAGGTGTGGCATCTATATAGTAGGTATATAAAACCACATGAATTCGAATGAAATATTGAGTCAAAATTTCAGAGCAATCCGTGAAAAACTTTTGGAGATTACACCGTGTGTTGCTCTTACGTCCAACAGATGACGCTGTTTTGTGAAAAAAAATCCTGTCACAGGTGAGCCATGTATATAGTAGGTATATAAAAATACACGCCTATTTGAATGCAACGTTGTCAAAATTTCAAAGCAATTGGTAAAGAGGTTCCGAAGATTTTCCTCACATCAAAAACACCTGAAAAACAGTTTTTCAATAGAGCATGTTTTTTCCCGTCACAGACGTGCCATCTATATAGTATACATTTAAAAACCCGCTCGGATGCGAATGGAACATTATGAGAAAATTTAAAAGCAATCGGTGAAGAACTTTCAGAGATTAGCGATTTTGAACAAATGAACATTTTCATTTTTATTTATATAGATGATAGACAATGGCTCGCAAAGCTCCTATTTGCATTCCTTTAGCACCATGCTAAAATCTTTGTCAGGCCCTGGGGATTTGTTTGGCTTCAGTTTCATTATTTGTTTAATAACATCCTTCCTGGTAACTGCTAAACTAGTCAACATGTTCTTGTCCCCACCCACATAGACTTGTTCCGCTGAAGGCATAATGCTCAGTTCATCTTTATTAAATACAGAGTTAAAATATTGATTAAAAATACTTCACATCCCTTCATCATTATCACTTATCTGACCTCTCTCAGTTTTTATGGACCTATCCTTTCTCTAATCGTTGATCGATATAACTGAAAAAACTTAACGATTTGTGTTTGCTTGCCCTGTTATGTTAACTTCATTTTTTCTATAAGCCCTCCTTATCTCTTTTTTTAACCTTTCTAACTAGTTGGACGAATTCTTATTCTAAACCGACTTCCACATTCCTAATTCCTTTGTACCAAGCTCTCTTTCTACCTATGAGATTCTTCAGATCCTTTGTTAACCATTACATGTCATTAGTATTTGATCTATTCAATTTGTATGGTATTACACCATTCTTACTACGTTCCTGTGCTTTACTTAGAATATTTTGAAATAAGTTATATTTTGAATACAAATTGAAATCCCTTCCTACATCACCAATCGTTGGGTTCACACCTCGCTCCAAGACCACCCCCCACCCCTCATGCCCAGGACCTTCCAATCTATTTCACCTGAAAAATTTCTTAGTCCGTTAAAATCAGTTTTTTCGAAAATCTGGCACTTTAACAGAATTTTTTCCTACAAATCTATTCCATCCTGTACTAAATCTGATTTCTTTGTAATCACTGTTCCCTAGCTCACTCCCTATTTTGATTTCATTAATTTGTGATTCGCAGTTAGTTAACACTAAATCTAAAATATTGTTTTCTCACGTTAGTTCCTTAATGTGTTGCTTAAGAAAGGAATCGACAATTAATTCTAAATATTCTTCTGCTGCATTATTCCCTGTTATGTTAATCTAGTTTATTCAACTAAAATTAAGTCACCCATGACACAAATACTGTTAGACCTAGATGCTCTAGATATATCATCCCATAGATGCTTTGCTTCCATCCTGTCTAAGTTTGATGGCCTGTACATAACTCCAATTATAAGATTTTTAGTTTTTTCGTTTAATTGTAGCCAGATAGTTTCTGTGTGTGGCTCAGTCTTGATTCCCTCTTTGAGAAAACATTTCAAACTTTCCCTAACATATATGGCTACTCCCCCCCTCTTCGTTTAATATGTGTGAAATAGTTCAAGTCCGTTTATTTGATATTCAGCTACTACTTCTCTATTTTCTGCATTCATCCTTGTTTCGGATGAATGAATGTACCTTCATTCTTATGTTCTTATGTTCTGATGACTTCACTTGCACAAGTGTTATTAGCAATAGAGATGACTACTTTGAATATATTTCTGCTCAATTCTTGGTCATATTCCTTAAATCGTCAAAGCAATTGGAGCTAATTATAGATTTTCCAATACTAATACAACTGCATTTTTCGATATTATAACGAACCTAATTGTAAACAATAAACTCAACAAAAATCATATCACCCTAAGAGATGATTTCAACATTGACCTATGTCAACAAAATAGCCTCCAAGTCGATTACTTCCTAAACAGCATGAACTCCTGTATACTAAACCCGACAATCACAAAGCCCACACGAATCACACAATATCTGCTACAACGCTGGACTACATATAGACTAACATAACAGCCTAACGTGCCTCTGGTATGATCACTGACAGGACAACCGACCACTATCCCAGTTTCCTCTCAGCAAACCTGGACATAACACCCCTCAAATACCAAGATTACTTTTAGATTACACTGCGAAGCAGCAATAGGGAATTTCACAAATGCACTTCACAATATAAACTGGGAATCTGAATTAAATAATACATAGAATACAGAGGATATGAACTAAAAAAAACATTCCCTGCTCACAAGTGGCATATTTAAAGGAATTAACAAGAAACACGAATAGGAAAAAACATAGGATTGGCCTAGTTACAAAAGAAGAGGTTATGAGATACTCATCAGTGCTTACCAATATAATACGAAGAGCCAAACTTTCCTTTTATTAGAAAAAATTTAAATAAGCAAAAGGAAATATGATAAGTACAATGAAAGCTATCTCTTGCATCCTAGGATCTAAACAACAATGACATAACAAGCAGATAAAACTCTCCAAGGATCTATCTTCTTGAGGTTATCTTGAGATGATTTCGGGGCTTTTTAGTGTCCCCGCGGCCCGATCCTCGACCAGGCCTCCACCCCCAGGAAGCAGCCCGTGACAGCTGACTAACACCCAGGTACCTATTTACTGCTAGGTAACAGGAGGTTATGATGGTTACACATCTGCAACAGACTTGAAACGGCAACTGAATTTTGTAGCTTCCTTTCATCAATTGGTGCTAACCTTGCCAGATAAATCCCAGAGACCTAGACACATGTTACTACATATCGCACAGGTAGCTATCCTAACTCTCTACTCCTGTTACAAGTCAGCCATTATATCCATTATTCAATCACTTAAAACCAAAACTGGTAACATTGGTGAAAATGCCATCTATGGTATATAAGAGTGCTGTCGTGGTGCTCTTGCACTGTCCATAGCTCTGCTATTCAACAAATCTCTAGAGTGTCAAACTATTCCTGATATTCTTACAAAAGCCTGAGTGACATCAGTTCATAAAGGAGGCATGACAGATGATTTAAACAATCACAGACCAATATCAAATCTGCCTATACTTTCAAAAATATTTCACAAATTTATTTACAAACATATTTATTCCTGCCTAATAAAACTCAACATATTAAGTCCCTGCCAGTTTGGCTTCCGTTCCCAAAAGACAACCAATGATGCCATTATTAGTCTGCTTAATATAATCTACACAACCCTTGACAAAAATGAGTTCCCAAATGGCCTCTTCATTTTCTTCAGAAAGGCCTTTAATACTGTAAACCATAACTATCTCCTAAACTTCACCATTGTCCGAGGCCTTGCTCTGAACTATATTCGTTCCTATCTCAGTGACACACATCAATATGAAGTCATTAATAACCTAACCTCCCCCACTCTACGATTAACAGTATGAGTGTCACAGGTCGCCATCTTAAGACATCTTCTATTTCATTTATACATCAATAATTTGCCAAATGTTTCTAACATTCTTAAACATATACCCTTTGCTGACGATACTACCTTCATGTATTCTGACCCCAACCCCACACACACTAAATAATATTTTAAATATGAATTAAAAAAAAGTCATTCATGGATGTCAACCAACAAACTCACACTAAACATAGGAAAAAGCTGCAACATTTTATTTGGAAGTAAATCATCAAATCAAATTCAACTTAAAATAAACATTGTAACATCAGCAATAAAACTGAGGCAATGTTCATTGGCTTATACATAGACATGAGACTGCACTTCAACATCCCCATAAAACACACAGCCAAAACAGTTAAGAAAAACGGTCAGTACACTCTATAAAATCAGATAGTATGTTCCCCTCTTTGCAACCCCATCATTATACTACTCACTAATCTATTCCTTCCCCCCCCCCACTATCCTACATACAGAGTCTGTGCATGGGATTCTACCACTGCAAATTACCTCAAGCCCATCATCACTCAGTAAATATCTGCTATCAGAACTATAACAGACTCTGTCTTCAGACAACACACAGCCCATCTGTTGAAGTCCCATGACATGCTAAACATACACTCACTCCACACATTCTCATGTGTTATTTACATATACAAAACCTTGTTCCTAAATGCTAATCTTCATCAGAAACTTTTCCTTGATAAGTGTAATAGAGAACCACACCAGAAATAAATATCTCTTTAATTTCCCCAGAATCAAACTAAATTTGTTCATTAAGGACATTAAGGACCTGTCCAAAACTCTATTCGTATTAGTAGCGTTACAGAAATATAAAAATACCAATTTTATGTAATCTTACAAACCCATTGTACCTTGTGTAAATAAAAATTATTATTATTATTATTATTATTATTATTATTATTATTATTATTATTATTATTATTATTATTATTATTATTATTATTATTATTATTATTATGTACTCTGCCCGAAATATGTGTTTAAGTGGCGTTACAAGAATGTAAAAATTCTAATATCATGTAATCCCACAAATGCATTGTACTTTCTTGTAAATAAAAACATAAGTAAGTAAATAAATAAATGTCTAAATATAAAATAATAAAAAACAATATTGATACCGATTGTTATTCGCTGGTATGCGTAACTACTATATACTTACATGTCTCTCACTCATGGAACACCGAAGCCTACATGCTCTCAGATATATTGCTCTATTATCTAGAGATTCGAGATTCACAAATAAAAATTGTATGTTATCAAAAATTCAGAGTTTAAATCGTTTTTGTGATTCTAACACGAAGATTATATCTTTGAGACGGTTCATCCAGAGATAATGTCAGAGAAAAATTATGTTTTTCGCATTTTATATTAAATATCATCATTATAGTGTGTAAATATTGTTATGACTCCAGGTAGCCTGAAAAATGAGTCTACCCTGTGGGAGTTATTCAGCAAACTAGACCTAACTGAGAGGTCAAAGAAAATATAGACATGTGAATATATATTAAATACTTGGCTAGGGTTAATGAAGAGCTTAAAAGCATAGGCAGAGAATAAATATGTAAATAAATGACTTGACATAAAATGTCGAGAGTTTGTTGGCAAAGTATGAGGTTCAATGCAAACATCTTGACCTCACTTGAGCAACAGAAGTCGTGAGAGGAGGTTGCATTGTCTTTGTGTTCCTGACAGTAAGGGAAGAACCTCTAATTTTGTACTCCGTCAAGAGGAGGGGACCAGTAAGGCGTTCGTATATGAAGCCTGGGAACAACTTAGTGCTCGAGTCAGGACCAGGAGAGGCTGGTGAAGCAGTTTACTAGCTATTTTGTGGGCGATGGAGATCGCCAATGTTGGAGACTATATACTTGTCTGCCCTGCGCCAGATAAAATTCTGTGGTAAGGCTGTTTAACCAGTTGTTAGTGATTGCCTGTAGTTGATCGTGTGCCCAGCAATCGTGGCAAGTGTTTATAGGTATATTAGGTATATTTTATTAAGGCAGTAAGCTTAAATAAGAGAGTAAAGATGAGGCAACCAGCTGAAGGAGGCAGTGACGCCTCCACCCTCTCTGGAGGCAAGTGGCTGACTGAGGAAGGCGGCGGCATGGAATCACCCAAATGGGGGAGTCCCCCTCTCGACGTGTGAGAGTTTAAAGAGATGTCGAGTGAAGGAGAATTATTGTGTGCAAATACAGTTTGTTATACTTAAGTAGGGAAACATTTTTATTGGCATGTCAATGAAAGTAGCATGTATGTTGGAGAAGTTGATGGAACTTGGAGGTCAGAGGAGAAGTTAATGGATGGAACTTCAAGGCTGTAGAAGTGAATGCCGAACTCTGTGCAAGAGCAGAGCCCCCATAGTGAAAGGTGGATCTCAATCTGTGAAGAGGAGCAGTGAAGTTTCACGTGCTTCTGTAGAATCAGTGGTGGAGCATCACTGGTGATCGATGAAAACTTCATTGTGTAGCAGTCTGGAAGGGCTGTAGAAGATCCTCACAGACAATTCTGAGAGAACCTGGAGATATACAGAGTAGTGAGCCTCTAGATGTGGAGCAGAGGTTCATGCTGACTACTTATTATGTATTAGGAGAGTACTTGAATATCATTGACGTGTAAGACACAGTGGGAGGTGAGAGATTGACCATATGTTTGTGTTGAGCAATTTCTATGCAGATGTCTCTATAGTTACAGCCATAGGCTGAGTTATATATACGTTAGGGCTGATTGTATTGTATTATTACGACAAGAGTTAACCCCCTTTTGTGAGGGGGTAATAAGTGGCTAGCCAGGAGTTGGGCAACTACTTGATTTGGACGGCTGGTGAAGCCAAGATAGGGTATTGGATCGCAACCAGATTGTATTAGTTTGGAGATTTTTATGTCAATATTCTTGTTTCTATTATGTAGTGTTCTTTACATGTTCTTTGTTTATTAAATGTGAATAGTTAACAGGTGTTTGCCCTTGTCCTGTTGAGGTTTTCCAGAAAGCAGAAGGGGGAAAGAAAGAGAGAGAGAGAGAGAGAGAGAGAGAGAGAGAGAGAGAGAGAGAGAGAGAGAGAGAGAGAGAGAGAGAGAGAGAGAGAGAGAGAGAGAGAGAGAGAGAGAGAGAGAGAGAGAGAGAGAGAGAGAGAGAGAGAAAGGATCACAGCTGTGGATAGGGTGATAGAAAATACTGATTTACAAAAGTGGAATTGAGGAGATCATTCCAGACAAGGAGAGAGTGGGAAGTCATGGTGGCTCAAGTTGGGTGTGTGTGTGCACAGAACAAGGCCAGTGTTACAGCTGCACCCCTAGATATGTGATGCTGAACCCCTCTCCATGATCAAGAGGCGTAAAGGGTGATCTGAGAAATTTCAAGCACTCCACAGTTTATTGTTGGTCGACCGACGGTAGGGGGAGTGTGGCTGCCGAGGTCGGTTGTCTGTTCCGGCAGAGAGTGGTTGGGGGACGTTGTTCACATGTACGCAAGAAAGAGTCTGGTGCAGCAGACAGAGCTCTCGTTGGAGGTTTAAGCCCCATAAGCCCCAGCCCTCTCAGGAGGTCGAGAACACAAGATATTTGGGGCCTGTCCAGGAGATTGGATTAACACACCCTCAGTTTGAGTCCAGGAGGTTGAACTGATACACCCATTGTGGCAGCTGTGTGGGCTACCTATTGTTAGCCTGTGTGGCCACAGGTATATATTTTCTCTCTCTCTCTCTCTCTCTCTCTCTCTCTCTCTCTCTCTCTCTCTCTCTCTCTCTCTCTCTCTCTCTCTCTCTCTCTCTCTCTCTCTCTCTCTCTCTCTCTCTCTCTCTCTCTCTCTCTCTCTCTCTCTCTCTCTCTCTCTCTCTCTCTCTCTCTCTCTCTCTCTCTCTCTCTCTCTCTCTCTCTCTCTCTCTCTCTCTCTCTCTCTCTCTCTCTCTCTCTCTCTCTCTCTCTCTCTCTCTCTCTCTCTCTCTCTCTCTCTCTCTCTCTCTCTCTCTCTCTCTCTCTCTCTCTCTCTCTCTCTCTCTCTCTCTCTCTCTCTCTCTCTCTCTCTCTCTCTCTCTCTCTCTCTCTCTCTCTCTCTCTCTCTCTCTCTCTCTCTCTCTCTCTCTCTCTCTCTCTCTCTCTCTCTCTCTCTCTCTCTCTCTCTCTCTCTCTCTCTCTCTCTCTCTCTCTCTCTCTCTCTCTCTCTCTCTCTCCTCTCTCTCTCTCTCTCTCTCTCTCTCTCTCTCTCTCTCTCTCTCTCTCTCTCTCTCTCTCTCTCTCTCTCTCTCTCTCTCTCTCTCTCTCTCTCTCTCTCTCTCTCTCTCTCTCTCTCTCTCTCTCTCTCTCTCTCTCTCTCTCTCTCTCTCTCTCTCTCTCTCTCTCTCTCTCTCTCTCTCTCTCTCTCTCTCTCTCTCTCTCTCTCTCTCCTCTCTCTCTCTCTCTCTCTCTCTCTCTCTCTCTCTCTCTCTCTCTCTCTCTCTCTCTCTCTCTCTCTCTCTCTCTCTCTCTCTCTCTCTCTCTCTCTCTCTCTCTCTCTCTCTCTCTCTCTCTCTCTCTCTCTCTCTCTCTCTCTCTCTCTCTCTCTCTCTCTCTCTCTCTCTCTCTCTCCTCTCTCTCTCTCTCTCTCTCTCTCTCTCTCTCTCTCTCTCTCTCTCTCTCTCTCTCTCTCTCTCTCTCTCTCTCTCTCTCTCTCTCTCTCTCTCTCTCTCTCTCTCTCTCTCTCTCTCTCTCTCTCTCTCTCTCTCTCTCTCTCTCTCTCTCTCTCTCTCTCTCTCTCTCTCTCTCTCTCTCTCTCTCTCTCTCTCTCTCTCTCTCTCTCTCTCTCTCTCTCTCTCTCTCTCTCTCTCTCTCTCTCTCTCTCTCTCTCTCTCTCTCTCTCTCTCTCTCTCTCTCTCTCTCTCTCTCTCTCTCTCTCTCTCTCTCTCTCTCTCTCTCTCTCTCTCTCTCTCTCTCTCTCTCTCTCTCTCTCTCTCTCTCTCTCTCTCTCTCTCTCTCTCTCTCTCTCTCTCTCTCTCTCTCTCTCTCTCTCTCTCTCTCTCTCTCTCTCTCTCTCTCTCTCTCTCTCTCTCTCTCTCTCTCTCTCTCTCTCTCTCTCTCTCGGGAAGACTCACAGGACAGGATGGAGAAGGTGCAAGCGTTTGTAGAGTCTGGCAAGCCTGAGGACATGGTAGTTAGCACCAAGGGGCAGTTGAGGCAAATAGCGGAAAATGTGGCATCAAAATCTCATTGTCATAAATGTGTTAACATTGTCAGACAATGTTAACATTGTTTATCTGAAGCATAATTTGATTTGAAGATTTACTTCCAAATAAAATTTAGTAGGTTTCGTCTATGTTCAGTGTAAGATTGTTGGTTGACAACCATGTGTGAACTTTTTTTAACTCATTATTTACAATGTTATTTAGTGTGTAGGTGTTAGGGTCAGAATAGATGAAGGTAATATCGTCAGCAAATAGTGTAGGTTTAAGAATGTTAGAAACATTTGGCAAATCAATGGTGTAAATAAGAAATAGTAGGTCCTAAGATTCTGCCCTGTGGAACACCTACCTGTAATGGTAGTGTGGGGGAGGTTATGTTATTGATGCCTATATTTTGGTGTCTATCACCGGAATAAGAAGAAATATAGCTCAGAGCAAGGCCTTGGATACCATGGAGGTGAAGTTTAAGTATGAGGTAGTTATGGTTTGCAGAGTCACAATGTACCGTATCATCTTACCTGATATGTTAGATTAAGGACCTGCTCGAAACGCTATGCGTGTTAGTGGCTTTGCATGAATGTAAAAATACCTATCATATGAAATCTCACCAACCCATTGTACCTTCTTCCAAATAAATTAGTATTATTATTATTATTATCAATCAAAGGTCTTTCTCAAGTCAATGAAGAGACCAATTGGAAACTCATTTTTGTCAAGGACTTTGTAGATAAAATTAAGCGTACTAATAATGACATAATTTTTACTCTTTTGGGAATGGAAACCAAACTGGCGTTGGTTTCCATAATATGTTGAGCTTTACCAGGTAGGATTAGAGCTGTTTCTAAATAATTGTTTTGAAATATTTTTGAGAGTATAGACAGATTTGATATTGGTCTGTAATTGTTCATGTCAGCCGTCTTGCCTGCTCAATGAACTTGCGTTACTCGTGCTTTTTTAAGGATATTAGGAAAAGTTTGACACTTTAAGGTTTGTTGAATAGCAAAGCTATGGGTAGTGCAAGAGCATGTGCAACACTCTTGTATACCATAAATGATATTTCTCTCATGTGCCCAACTTTGGTTTTTAAGTGATTGCATTATGGATATAATGCCTGTTGGGCTGACTGGTAAAAGGAGTAGGACTTAGGAACTGTTTGTAGTATTAGCCCACAACATGGATGGTGCAACCCGGCCCCAGTGAGCATGATAATGATAGAGCATTAAATAAGTGCAACATGACCGTTACACTCTACAAGTACACTCGTACATCCCCATACACTCTATTCTCTTCCAAGACACTCTAGATGAACCTAAAGGGTTCCGCAAGTAGCACTTAACATTTACTCCAAATATATAAAAGTACTGGGGGGACAGACTTAACACGAAAGGACTTACTAACATTTAAGGATGAAGCTCAACTCTCTGCCCCTTCCCTATAGTACACTCCTGTACCAATTGAATCTTCCCCTGCCTATCCTGGCAGCATTACACAAAAACTCTGATACTACTACCTATCTTTCCCTTAAGGCAATTTTGTCATTTATCACATAAACACGATATAACTTAACAATCCTTCTGTCTGTGCAATACCTAATTAATTAATACATGCAAAGGCAAAAAAGAACCCATAGCCAGTAGTTCACATATTCTCACATAAACGTGTCCCCCCCCCCTCCTTCAGTGCTGTAACACCCAGAAGTCACTCAAAGAATATTCTCTGCACTTTAGTCTCTCAAATCATTGTTCCTCTTCAAACAGGTCTTAACAGAGACTCACAAGATAGTGGGTGCATTTGGGTGAAAATCCACATGCAAGATTTGATTAACAAATTAATCTTCATATTATGTTGCACATTTTGGGTATTTCATTTTGTCCTCTATTCAATTTGGAAAATGTGAAAAGGTATTCAAGAAGAAGCATACCCATTATATTTGGTAAATGCTTTCATAAGTGTGTGGAGTCATGACTAAGGGTTACGAATTATTTTTGATTGAGAAAATAGTACATATATTAATATTTAAAAAAAACGATTAGGACAACGTAACGCTTGGTCATTCATGTATTACTTTCACCAATTACATTTTTTTTATACAAGAAGGTTCATCGGGTTGTGAAAGGGCATACATTGGTGATTTAGTGTTACATTCTTGCAAAGCCACTAAAGCGCATAATATTTCGGGCAGGGTTTTAGAGCTTACCAGTATATGTAAGAATAGATACTGAGTAACAGAATTAGAATTCAACATAATAAATACATTATAATTCATAATAATAATTCATTATGCTCAGGAACAGGCAGCCAGTGTACGTAATTAATAATAGTTCATTGTGTCAGAGGAGAGTCAGCCAGTTAATACATGCAGCATATGTTAGACTTATATCAGGAAGTAACTCAACAACAAGATAACTCCTTCATACCTATTTACTGCCAGGGGGAAACCGGTACATTAGGTGATAGGAAATGTGCCCAACCATTTCTGTCCTGATTGGGATTCAAACCTGGAATTCCTGATTGTGATTCGGGAATGAACCTAACTGATAGAATAGATGATATTATGGAAGTTATATTTCTATAGTAATAAACTGAGTGAGTAGCTCAAGCTGGGATACTATTATGATGAAAGTTGGTGCCTTTTGATTCTACTTTTGAATAAAGAATAAGTTGGACAAAATTTGAATTCATTAGAAAGTAGGATATCTATTTCTCAAAAATGATAATTGGTTTTGTTACTCTATCAATGGTATTAGTGGCTTCATTTGTATGTGTATCTCAGGTCCCTACAACTGACCCTTCCTCATATGTTCTCTTGGTGTACATTATTATGAATAAAATTATGAATTATAATAATTAGTTACAAAGCTCAAAGTAAAATAAACCTCAATAGCTCATGCTGCAGAGCTTTACCGTCCTTTTTTACCCTACAGAGCTTCTAAGATATAACAATATATTTAAAAAAAAATTAAATTGAATAGTGGATTAAGTCACTGTTATGAATTAGTTACTTGTTATGGGGGGCATGGAGTATTAATGAGAAGGACCAACAGCTAGAATCAAGATGTATCAAAAATAGTGGAAAAGATAGGCCAGGCCCCCAAGGAACATAGGTTCCTGTTAATGCTTCAAGGTTTTAGACTACTGGTCTGCTGTCTAGTATACAATCATCTACACCACTGCAACAGGATTAATGGGTACACCTCAAAAACTAACTTATATATTAACCCTCTAACAACCCCCCATATACAATACTATAATAACAATAACTACTTTACCACACTATCTTACTGTAACTACCTTGGTTCACATAGACAGGATACAAGGCTTACACTTGGGAAAAGCTAGGGTAAAGTCTACTTGAAAAGAACTCGAAGGATTGAAGCAGCCTGGGGGTAGCTAAGCCCTACGTGGTACCCCAGTCCCAACACAATACACTTAAGGATGCCCCAAGTAAGTAAGTAATTAACAAAAGAAGGCACTAAACTGGGAAGGCTATGTAGCACCATCAAATGTACGGGATAATCAGAGGGTGCTAAATATCACCAAGGATGCCAATACGAGAACAGAAACTCCTAAGGCGAACGATATCCAAAGTATCCGAGCCACCAAGAATACTAACGAGAGACAAACGACCACAGGGGACGGTCGGAAAACAAGACACACGCTCGTCCCGGAAGTCAGGACATTCAACAAGGATATGCACGACCGTAAGAGGAACAATGCAATTTGGACAATAAGGAGCAGGGCGGCGCTCCATCAAGTGACCATGAGTTAAGTGAGTATGGCCAATACGCAACCTCGCCAGGGCCGTTTTCCATTGCCGGTTACGGTGGTAGGAGGACAGCCACGAGGACACACAACTTTTAAGAGAACGTAAGTAAGTAAATAATTATCAAAAGAAGGCACCAAACCGGGAAGGATATGTAGCACCATCAAATACGCCAAATAATCAGAGGGCGCTAAATATCACCCAGGATGCCAATACGAGAACAAAAACGCATAAGGCGAACGATATCAAAAGTATCCGAGTCACCAAGAATTCTATCGAGGGACAGGTGACCGCGAGGGGCGGTCGGAAAGCAAGACACACGCTCGTCCCGGAAGTCAGGACATTCAAGAAGGACATGCACGACCGTAAGAGGGACAATGCAACTAGGACAATAAGGAGCAGGGCGGCGCTCCATCAAGTGACCATGGGTTAAGCGAGTATGGCCAATACACAACCTCGCCAGAGCTGTTTCCCACCGCCGGTTACGGTGGAAGGAGGACGGCCACGAGGAAACACAACATTTAAGAGTACGTAGCTTGTTACCAGTAACAGACAACCAAAAAGCCTGCCAACGGGTAAGGACTGAGGAATGGATAACCAGGTAAAAGTCGGAATACGGAATGCCTTTACGAGAGATGGGACAAGAGCGGACAGCTTCCTTGGCGGCAGCATCCGCACGCTCATTGAAAGACACACCAATATGGCTGGGAACCCAACAACACTCAACTGACTTAAATTTACTGTGAACAAGAAACAGCCAATGCTGGATTTCGACAACCACTGGATGAACCGGATTAAAGGACCCAAGAGCCATGAGGGCACTAAGAAAGTCAACAACAACTACAAAGGAAGATTGACAACGAGAGAGCAGGAGACGAAGAGCATAGAGAATAGCATAAAACTTCGCTGTCAAGATACTAGTCTCCGGAGGTAAGCGACACATATAAGTGTGATCAGAAAAAACGACAGAGTAGCCAACACCGTCCGCAGACTTAGACCCATCGGTAAAGACGGAAACGGAGCGGGAGTGAGGAGGAAAGTGCTGAAGGAAAAGGCGTTTTAGAACCGTAGGAGGGGTAAAAGCTTTAGTAATGCTGATCAAGGATGTACAAAACTGCGGAAGGGGGACCCTCCACAAGGGCAAAGAAGGAACAACACAAGAAGAAATATTACAAATACGAACGGAAAGAGAATCCTGTAAGCGAGGTAACCGGACAGAAAGAGGGAGGTGGTGAAGGGGAACAGGAACCGCCGGAGGGATAAAAGCTAAAGCACGACAGAGGCGAGAGGAAGGATGTTTTAAGGACCGCGCAAGATAGCGAAGACAGTATTGATCACGGCGGTCCTGGAGAGACAGGAAGCCAGTATCAACATACAAGCTGAGGACGGGAGTCGAACGAAAGGCACCAGAACTGAGGCGCAACCCAGTATGGTGCAAAGCATCAAGACGGCGAAGAGTAGAAGGAGAAGCAGACGAGTAAGCAGGGCAACCATAATCGAGCTTAGAAAGGACGAGAGAGGAATGTAAAGCAAGGAGAATGCGCCTATTCGCTTCCCAAGAAGTATGGGACAATACCCGAAGGAGGGTAAGGCCATTACAGCACTCAACACGGAGGTAAGAGATATGGGGAGACCAAGACAAACGAATGTCAAAGAATAACCCCAAAAGCTTCGCGGAATCTTTGTACTCAAGGGGATGACCATAAAGTGACAAAGAGGGACGAAGAACGACCCGTTTCCGAGTAAAAGTCATGGCATAAGTCTTAGTAGTAGAGAACTTGAAGCCATGATCCGTGGCCCAAGACGACACGGCATCAATTGCAAGTTGAAGCCGGCGTTGAAGGAAAGGCGGATCATGACCCTGACAGCAAAGGGTAAGATCATCGACATAGAGAGCGGAGAAGACGCCTGAAGGAAGAGAGGAAAGAAGACCATTGAGGGCAACCAAAAAAAGAGTAGTGCTCAGAACACTACCATGGGGTACACCTTCATATTGCTGAAAAGAGGCAGAGAGAGCGGTACCAAGGCGCACCCGAAAGGAACGACGAGAGAGGAAGCTGTGGAGAAAGAGAGGGAGATGACCATGAAGGCCAAAATAATGAAGCTGGGATGGAATATGATATCTCCAAGTGGTGTCGTAAGCCTTTTCCAGGTCAAAAAGGACGGCAACATCGGAGGTCTTCGCAGCAAAAGCAGTACGAATATAGACCTCCAAGTTCACCAGGACATCTGTTGTGCTGCGGCACTTGCGAAAACCAAGTTGAGAAGGGGAGAGGAGGTGATGGTGTTCCAGGAACCACATCAGACGAACGTTAACCATACGTTAAAAGAGTTTGCAGACACAACTTGTGAGGGCAATAGGGCGAAAGTCCTTAGGGGATGTTCCCAGAGACCCCAGTTTCCGAAAAGGGAGGACAACGGCATCGAGCTAGTCCTCAGGGACTGACGACGACGACACCCAGATCCGATTATACGGACTCAGTAAATACTGAGACGTGCACGGAGGGAGATGGCTAAGCATCTCATAATGAATGTCATCGGAGCCCGCCGCCATAGAACCGCAGAGGGCCAGGGCAGAACGAAGTTTAGAGACAGAGAAGGGATCGTTATAGGGAAGTCGAAGACGAGTACAGAAATCTAAAGGACGAGATTCAAGGACAGGTTTATGATGAAGGAAAGATTGGAGAAGATAAAGACCAGAGCTAACAGAAGAAAAGTGGGAACCCAGTTCGGTAGCGACCTGCAACGGGTCCGCCACAAGAGTACCACGGAGGTGAAGGACCGGGAAAACATCAGGAACGAATTTACCCGCTATCTTGCGGACACGCTTCCAGATCTGTGGCAGAGGAGTTTCAGAAGTAATGGTGGATACAGATGCCCCAAACACTGGCTTATGCTACACAATACTTATCAATAAAACACACAAACCTAGCTAGTAGAACGATACCTTAATACTACTTAACTTATCTGAAAAATAACCCCAGCATGGGCAAGAGAAGAGAGGAGTAGGAAGAGAAGGAAACAGAGCCACACAGGAGAGGTGTTGACCCAAGCCCAG
This sequence comes from Procambarus clarkii, assembly GCF_040958095.1. NCBI lineage: Eukaryota > Metazoa > Arthropoda > Malacostraca > Decapoda > Cambaridae > Procambarus > Procambarus clarkii. The sequence continues at coordinate 27,219,223 of NC_091206.1, forward strand.
TAGTCCAGAGAAGAAGGAAGCACCCTCTCCGCTCCCTTACTCTGATCGCTGCCAGCCGGATACTCAGCTCTTTGGCAGGCTCAACGATGCACTTTGGCCTGCTCTGGGGAACGACGTCCGCCACTGCCCCCGAATGAGAAGGCAGGAGGCAAACCGGGAGTCCCCTAATATTTGACAAGTACAGCAGCTATCATTCCAAGTTTGCTCAGATCTTCTTTACTAATTACTTAAATCATTTCTAAACATAGCTTTTAACTAGTTTAATAATTAATAATCAACAAGCCCAGAGTCTTAATGCTCCATGTGAAACAAGATTCGTCTTATGTCTGGCAAGGAAGATAGGAACAAAAACGCATCAGCAATCCTATCAATTAATGCAAAGTAATAATTTAGAGCTCAATTTGACCTCTGGTTTCTAACTAAGTAATCCAGGGTCGTAACACTCCTCCCCCCCTTCGTAGAAAAAAATGTGGCTACTAGAATAGTAGTCATACTTTTTTTCTAAGAACATACAGAGAATAAAAAGGAAAATCTATGTAATAAAGAAAGTCAACCAAAAACTAAAATTTCTCTGCAAGAAAAAGCACAAAGGAATTCTCGGAAAGAAAAAGCACATAAAAAAATGTTCTGAAAGAAAAAGCACAGACCAAAAGGAATTCTCTAAGAGAAAAACACATACAAAAAAGACGGGGAAGTAAATAAAATTGACACGGAATATTTAATGTCACAGGAGAACCTAAAAAAAATAACTAAAGCATGACCTACAGTATATGGTTTCCTGTGGCTCAGATGAATGTTACTCAGGTAACCGGGACAGTGCATTGGCTACCCGTTGAGCCGGCCCGGTAGGTGGCTAATGGAAAGATTGGAGTCCTGTAGGTACAATGCCCACCTGAGGATGCATTTATCTTTCTCCTTCATGTGGTTTAAGAACACTAGTGGGTTATGTATGGTCCATGTACACTTCCACTCTATTAGCTGTTAGATATACTTCAAACTTTTTACATGTTAACACTAGTGCCAACACTACTTTTCCTACCACTGAATAATTGTGTTGCGCCTTGTTAAATTTCACAGAGTAATAGTACACTGGATGGTCCACATGATCATCCCCAGTTTGCAACAACACTACACCAGCACCCGAGTCAGACGTGTCAAAATGAATTTTAAACAGTTGGTCGAACCTTGGACTAGCGAGCACTGGGGCCGAAGCTAAGATCAATTTCAAATTTTTAAACGCCTCTGCACAGTATGTTGACCACTTAAATTTAACGGCCTTCTTAACGGTGAGAGGGGTGGTGACACTGGAAAAGTTCTGACAAAAGCGTCGGTAGTACGCACACATACCGATAAACCTTTGAACGTCCTTTTTAGACTGGAGCACTGGATACTCCAATATGGCACTGATTTTATCTTGCCGAGGTAACACTTTTCCTTGGCCTACTTCGTAACCGAGGTACGTCACTGTGCCCTTCTCAAAATGACACTTTTTTGTATTTAAAGTTAGATTTGCACTTTTCAGAACTGTGAACAACTAGCGTAAGCTAGCTATGTGGTCAGTCTAATTACTATCAAAAAGCACAATGTCATCTAAATACACCGGACAATTTGGCACATTAGCGAGCAGAGAGTTCATTAGCCTCTGGAACGTGGCAGGGGCATTACGCAAGCTGAACGGTAACACTTGATACTCGAAGACACCATCGGGTGTTACGAATGCAGTTAGTTGCTTGGCACGTTCGGTGAGCGGGATCTGATAATAACCTCTCAAGAGGTCGAATTTCGAGACGTACATGGCGTTTCCGATCTCGTTGATGCAGTCTTCTAGGAGGGACAGCAGATAGGTATCAACAATGGTCACCTTGTTGAGTTGCTGATAATCGGTGCATAATCGCCAGGAGCCGTCTGGTTTGGGGACCAAAAGGCAGGGCGAGCACCAAAAGCCCTGGCTCGGTCGGATGAGGCCGTGCTGGAGCAGGAAGTCGACCTCTTTCCGTATGATGGCCTTTTCCAGACTCATCCGATAGGGTTGAAGGCGAATGGGGGGTGTAGTCCGTCAACTTGACACCATGGTAGATGGCATCAGTCTGGGTCCGGACCCCCCCGAACAGACTGAAGAATTCATTAAGCAACGACTGCACCTCTTCATGTTGGGCCATCTGCAAATAGGACAGTCCCTCCACCACAGCATTCACAGAACTAGAATGATTGAAAATGAGATTAGTTGGGTCCCCAGAACAATCATCCCCTCCCTCACTGGAAATGGAAACATTGGTTAGTGCGACAGGCCTGGGGTTCTGGAACTTCTTCAGACGGTTCAAGTGTACAAGCATCACCTGGTTATGCTCGTCAGAGTGCCTTACTATCTACGTGAGGTCCCCAACCTTTTCTGTCACTATGCAGGGGCCTTTGTACTTGTGAAACATATTGTTCCCTAGTCGAGGCATTAATTCCAGGACAGCGTCACCAGGCTGAAATACCCGCAACTTAGCCTTAGTATCGTGTCGTTCTTTCATATTTTCTTGGGCCTTCCCAAGATACTTTAGTGCAGCCGCCTTGCGGTTGCTGAGTCTCTGGTGCTGTTGTGCAAATAAAGCTGAACCTTCGGTCAACGTTACGTTCCCTAACAGATTATCCTGTAACATTTGCAAGGGTCCACAAACCTTATGGCCATAGACTAACTCAAAAGAAGAATAACCCAGTAAACTTTGTAACCCCTCTCGAGCAGTAAACAAAACATAAGGCAGGTACTCATCCCAGAAGCTGTGGGAACTCTTGCACGATGTCTTCAGCATCTGCTTAAGGGTTTGATGGAACCGCTCAATAACCCCCTGACTCCGTGGATGGTATGGGCTAGAAACCTTATGAGTTATTCCATGGTCCTTACAGAATTGTTAAAAAACGTCAGACTTAAAATTAGTACCATTGTCGGTTTGCACGACCCGAGTAAGTCCAAAAGTAGAACAAAATTGCAACATACGAGCAACAATAGTCTTTGCTTGGATGTTCCTTACAGCAAAATCCTCATGGTGACAGGTCGTGATACACATCATCGTGATTAAGTAAATATTTCCAGACTTAGTTCTAGGTAATGGACCAACACAGTCCATTACCACATGAGAAAATGGTTCCTCCGACACGACAATAGACCTCAGAGGAGCTTTAGGTGGTGTCTGGTTTGGTTTCCCAACAAGCTGACAAGGGATACATGTATTACAAAATTTTGCCACATAGCTTTTCGGCTTGGGCCAAAAGAAGTATTTAAAGATTTTGTGATATGTAATATTAACACCTTGGTGTTCCCCCCCATAGGATCATCATGAGCAGCTGCCAAAACTTTCTCTCTATAGCAGGTAGGCAACATAACCTGGTGGACTACCTCCCACTCATATGACAAGAGAGAACTCTGTGGTCTCCATTTTCTCATCAAAATTTGATAATTGTAATAGCATCCGGTTGCTGCATCTACAATCTTCTCCTTAGAGAGAGCTACATTGTGACATTCTGCAAGACAGGGGTCAACTTTCTGTAAATCACTCAAGGAGGTGTCCATGCCTTGGTCGTATGCCATTAGCCGAGGCTCAACAGTGTTCTCCTCCACCTCCTCACTACTCTCGGTAGAAGGCGATGGTAGGCTCTTCACAATGCCCTCTGCCTCGTCACCGAGTCGGGCCATGAACGTGTCCGCAAGGTCCACTTGGCTTTCACCATTTGGAAAGTTCCTCGTGTCCTCGGGATTTACCACCTTGGCAATCTTAGGGCTGCCCTTGCATTTAAGTCCCATTGACCTGGTCACTGCACACGCAGGGTACACAACATTATCCTCTGTGGCGGGAAGATCCAGGAAAACCTAATGGATAGGCAACATAATAGGCAGTCTGGAGTCTCCTACCTTATCCCCTGCTAATTCATTACCCAATATTACATCAACATTAGGGAAAGGTAGGTACGAAGTGACTCCGACTGTACAAACACCCTTGTGGAAATCAGATTCCAGGGTAACCTTACGGAGTGGTACTGCTCGAGTATCACTAGTAACGCCCTCGACCAGTACCACCTCTCCAGTGTCGAGAGTGTTGGCACCTTGCAACGCATTCTCCATGATTAAAGTCTGGATGGCACCGGTGTCTTTGAAGATCACCACATCCTTCCAGGAAGAACCCTCAGACAATAACAGTCTCCTCTTCAACAAGAATGGGGTATGCAGGTCCAACCACTGTGGGTTGGAGGTCTTACTCCCTAACCCTTCAGACGGCCCCAAGCTCTGTGTCACAACAAGAGCATTGGGTCTTTTTTCCGGGTGCAGTTGCCAACAATGGCTAGCAATGTGGTTTGCGCGTTTACAGTGACCACAGACTCGTCGGGGAAAAGAGACATTACTAACAGGATTGCCCTTTGGTTCACCCTTAGGTGCCGTCGGGCTTGACAATTTAATAGGGTTAGTTATGTCTGAAACAGAAGGTGCATTAGTTATAGCGTTAGAATGGGCTGGTCTGGACTGGCTGTGGGTATAAGTTTTGTTACTCTGTGGGATATAATTATTTCTATTGGGCCTTTTACCCACCAACTGGCAGTTTTCTGCCATCTTGGCCAAATCCACTATATTAGAATCTACCTCTGTCCTTCTTCTAATGTAACGTGCTACATTCTCTGGCATATTATCTATAAAATTCTCCACTAAAACTAAATTTTTAAGTGCCTCGTATGTTTTGGCTTTAGCCGAGTGAATCCATTTTTCAAACACTCTAATTTGGTCATTAGCAAATTCAGTGAGAGGTTGGTTGTGAGTAGGCCTAAGGTTGCGATAAGCTTGGCGGTGAGCTTCAGGCATAATTTCGTATGCCCTCAAAATCCGTTCCCTGACTTTGCTATATTCAAAACATTCATCGTCAGGCATGTTTATAAAAATATCTTGTGCTTTACCCCTAAGCCGCCCCTGTAAGATTTTCACCCACTCTTCCTTTGGCCAGTTCATGGACATGGCCAGTCTCTGAAAATGGTTGAAAAATCTTTCAGGGTCTGACTCTGAAAATTCAGGCTAGTTAGGGTTTTTATCAGAATGCCTGGGGTTTGAGTCCCCGGCAGGTGGTGGTACAGCGGTGTCTGCTCTAATTCTTGCCGCTTCATTTTTGAGCCTTTGCTCTTAAAATTTAGCATTTTGTTCTAACAATTTAGCCTTTTGTTCTGCTACTCTAGCCTTTTGCTCTGCTAGTCTTAAATAGGCTAGTTGTATTTCTAACTCCATATTTCTACTAGCTACATTTTCAGCTGAACTGGGCTGGCATAAAATTGTATCACTTGGCAATAGTTCGTGGTCTATACAATGCTGTAAAATTTCATTCACCAAGGTCCACTATTTATCAGTGTCGTTTAACTCGAGGCCAAATTCCTTGCCTAACAATACTAAATTAGATTTGGTGAGCTTCTTAATCTCTACCACTGAATGGTCCTTTGCCAGTTCCTGCATTTTAACCTCCATCAGTAATTAATTGAGCTCCTAGCAAAAGAAAAAAGAAAAAAATTTAAATTGGAAAAAAATAATAAATTGCACAGCCCCTAACACAAGGCCACACTTACCTCAATCGTGAAGGGATCCAGCTGGGTGTCCAGTCAGTGCAAGATATATCCTTTGCTAGCTGACCTGGGCCCTAGGCTAACACACAACCGTTCTGCGGAAAACAAGAAGTTTTAGTTTTGGAACTCAAAAATCTAATTTTTTACAATTAAAAAGTTCCTCCCGGTCAGGCCAACCACTTGTTATAAACTTACGAGCTGTTATGGGGGGTATTGAGATTATGGAGAAGGGCCAGCAGTTAGAATCAAGATGTATCAGAGTTAGTGGCACAAATAGCCCCGGCCCCCAAGGAACATAGGTTCCTGTTTATGCTTTAAGGTTTTAAAACAGATCTGTCGTCTGGAATACAATCATCTACGCTACTACAACAGGAGTAATGGATACACCTCAAAAACTAACTTATTTATTAAACCCTCTTAATAACACTCATATATATTAAATAACAATAACTACTTTACCACACTATCTTACTTTAAAAGCCTTGGTCCACGTAGGCAGGATACAAGCTTTTACAATTAGGACAAGCTAGGGTAAAGTCTACTAGTGAAGAACTTGAAAGCTGGAGGCACCTTAGGGTAGTGAGTACCACGTAGAACCCTATCACAGCACAACATTTACGGATACTCAAAACACTGGCTTATATTACATAATATCTACACAAGTCTGCCAAGCCTAGCAGTTAGCACGGTTACAAATAAAGGTACTTAACTTTGTAGTTACAGTAACTTAATATAAGGGAAAGGGAGAAGGAGGAGGAGATTCAAGGCAGAGCCCCCACAGGAAGGTGTTGACACCACGTCGCCAGTCCAGAGCAGAAGGACCCAGCGTCCAGTCGCCGAGCTCCCAAGTTGTTGTTGTGGTTGCCGGGAAGAGAATAATTGATTGTGCAGCTTATACACATTACAAATTTTCACCGACGTACAATACTGTTTACTTTACTCGTTCTAAGGATATTTAATAATTACTTCACTGTTATACGTAATCCACAACAAGCTCAAGAGTCTGAATGCTCTGTGCGAACAAGATTCGTCTTACGTCTGGCAAGGAAGATAGGAACGCGCATCAACAAGCGCATCAAATAATGTAAAGTAAATAATTTAGAGCTCAATTTGACTTCTGGTTTCCACTGAGGAACCCAGGGTCATAACGTAAGTACAACTAGGTGAGTAAACCCACCCACCCACATACACACACACACACCCTCCACACACACACACACACACACACACACACACACACACACACACACACACACACACACACACTTGTCTTGTGACCATCGTGTTGGGTGGACGTGGGTTGGGAGCTCCTGTTTCACTAGTGGAGTGGGAGGGGTAATCAGGCAACTTCGAAGTGAAAAAGACTATAAGTGAATGTACAAGTGAATGAAAAAACCTTGGGTTTTGACCAGAGCCATAAGGTAGTGAAGAAAAACAGTTTAATTAGCGTAATTCAAAATAGTTGAGGAAATACTGTGCAGTGTGAAACCAGACCTCACCGACCTCTGACCGCGTGACCTCACCTCGGCAGCAACCCTTATACCACCACGTGGGACGACGATTGGAGATTCACTCACCTATTGTGTTAGCAGATTGTGCAAGGTATTGAGGAGCGCCTTTTTGGCTAGATTGTTACTGCAATGACTAGAAGGGGTTCAAGGTCAATCACCAGCAGGGATGAGGAGGAGGACAGATTTATAGACAAATTAATAGGGAAATTTGTAGAGAGAAGGAGTGATTGGTTGGAGGATCTAATCCAGGGGATTAAAAGTGAGGTATTTCAGCAAATACAGGATGCGGTAGAGAGGCAGAAACAAGAACTTATGCTCTATGTTCAGGAAGAGATTAGGAAGGGAAGAGAGGACTGGGAGAGGGAATGTGCTCGTATCACAAACGAATTAGGAAGGTTTAGCAGCATGGCTAAGGATAGAGGATTAGTGGGAGATGGGTTAGTGACTGCGGTTGGGAAGGGGAATCCCCAGGGGACAGGCTACCAGCATGACAATGAATTACTGAGGAGACGGTCTATTATAATACATGGATTATTCGAATCTAGGGCACCAACAAGACAAGAGAGAATAGAAACAGAAAAATACGAATTGCACGAGATATTGAGGTGTATTGGAGCAGAGATGGCAGAACGCGAGGTGGATATCAATCGACGGGTTGGACCTTACAATTGTACCAAGAATAGACCTGTTCTGGTGCAATTCTCCAATGAGGAGGCAGTGGAGTACATAATGAGGAGCAAGCATTTACTCAGAGGAAGTGAAACCCATTACAATGTGTTTATAGAGAGGTTTATGACGAAAGATGAGCAAACAGCCCACAAAAATAGATGGCAACAACGACAACGTACTAGCCTCTCAGGTAGTCTCACCTCCCAGGTCACATCCCAGGTCACCTCCCAGGTCACCTCCCAGGTCACCTCCCAGGTCGCATCCTCCCCAACTCAGCCCTCCTATACATCCCCCCTGCCTCAGCCTCCCAAAACCCCCCTGTCCCTTCCACATTTGCACCTCCACAACGATTCCCCTGCCCCTGCTACATCACACTTGTCAGCGACCCCAGTGGGTCAAGCCATGCCCTCCCCAAACCCACCTTCCCATCCCCCCTCCCCAAATACCCCTTCCCACTCCCCTGCCCCTTCTACCCCATTGACTTCAATTCCATCTACTCCATCCCAGCTTCCACTGCACCCCTCTTCCACTCACCCCCAAACCCCACCCAACCCTCACCCCTCCTATGCACCTCCAGCCCACATTTAACCCCCTCACCTTGTGACCCCCTAACACCTTCCCCCATCTCCCTCTTCCCCTCTTCTACCCCAAAACCCCCACCTACCCCCGATTCCCCCCTAACTAATATACCCTCTCTTCCACTCCCAGCACCCATGCTCCATTCTCATCTCAGCTCTCCGCCCTCAGTATCTCTCTTCCCCCCAACCTCTCAACCTCTATCTGACTCTCAGTCCCACTCTATTTCTCAACCCCCCTATGCTATTCAGACCCCTAACTTTCAGACCCATTATGCCCTTCCTACCCCCCTAGATGCCCAGACCCCATTCGCCTACCAGGCACTCCCAGGCACCCCCCTAGCACCCCCCCCACTAACCCCCACAGCCCCCACTTGCCCCCCAGACACCCCCCAGTTCCCCCCAGACCCCTGGTGAAAGGGGGAACTCTGACACCCGAGTTTCCAAGAAGAGTCTCAAGGTTTGGTACACCAATGCTGATGGGGTAGCCAATAAAGCAGAAGAGATAAAAGAATGAGTTAGTGAGGCAGACCCAGACATAGTGGCAATAGTGGAAACTAAAATAAATGGCATGATCTCGGATGCAATCTTTCCAGAGGGGTACCAGGTGATAAGAAAAGAAAGGACACAGAGAGAGGGAGGAGGAGTGGCACTACTAATAAAGCGGAAATGGAAGTTTGATGAGCTGGAAAATCCGGGTACCAATGAAAGCACAAGCTTCATACATGGAACTCTGACAGTGGATGGGAAGAAGATTGTAATCTTGATACTCTACAATCCCCCACCAAACAGTAGAAGGCCCAGGCAGGAGTACGAGGACAGCAACAAGACATGTATGGATGAACTGCAGAGGGCAGCAACTTTAGCGCATAGAATGAGAGCGAAGCTGCTGGTCATGGGGGACCTAAATCACGGAGAGATAGATTGGGAAACAAGGAATCCCCATGGCGGGGAGGAGACCTGGGGAGCGAAGCTGGTAGACGTTATTGACAGGAATTTCCTAACACAGCATGTGAAAGAAGATACTAGGGAAAGAGGAGGGGATACGCCCAGCCTATTAGATCTCATTATCACTCAGAATGTAGAAGACATCGAGCAGTTGGAACATGAAATACCACTAGGAGCTAGTGACCATTGTGTCCTAGCCTTTGACTACATGATGGAGCTTAAAATTGTGACGAAAGGACAAGAGGTCCGGGAAAGGAGACTTGATTACAGAAAAGGGGACTACAGAAGGATAAGGGACTACCTGGGAGAAGTGCAGTGGGAGGAAGAACTTAGAGGAAAAACAGTGCAAGGTATGATGAACCAAGTCATATTGAAATGCAAGGAGGCTGAAGATAGATTTATTCCAACAATAAAGGAAAAAAGCAGGAGGGAATATAATAACCCATGGTTTAATAGACAGTGTCAGGAAGCAAAGGTGAGAAGCAGGAGGGAGTGGAGGAAGTACAGAAGACAAAGGACAGAGGACAACAGGATTAGATGTAACAGAGCTAGGAATGATTACATTAACATAAGGCGAGTGTCGGAAAGAAATTATGAGAACGATATTGCAGTCAAAACGAAAAAGCAACCAAAATTACTACATAGCCATATAAGAAGGAAGATGTCGGTAAATGACCAAGTGACAAGACTGAGGAAAACAGAAGGGGCATATACAGAAAGCGACAAGGAAATCTGCGAGGTACTGAATGCAAAATTCCATGGAGTGTTCACTACCGAGCCTGAGCAGCTCCCATTGTTAGAAGAGATTACCCAAGATGAAAGACTATCAGATATAGAGGTGACAGCAGAGGATGTAATGAAACAGTTGACAACACTGGATGCAAATAAAGCTGTTGGACCAGACAAAGTATCACCGTGGATACTTAAAGAGGCAGCGCAGGCTCTCGGCGTGCCTCTGGCAATGATCTTCAATGAGTCACTTATGTCGGGAGAATTGCCCAGTTGCTGGAAGGAGGCAAATGTCGTACCGATTTTCAAAAAGGGGGATAGGGAGGAGGCACTTAACTACAGACCCGTATCACTGACAAGCATCCCCTGCAAAATACTTGAAAGAATAATTAGGCTAAGACTTGTTGAGCACCTGGAGAGCATTGGGTTTGTAAACAAGCACCAACATGGGTTCTGGACAGGGAAATCATGCCTAACAAACCTTTTAGAATTCTATGATAAAGTAACAAGGATAAGGCAGGACAGAGAAGGCTGGGCAGACTGCATATTTCTTGACTGCCAAAAGGCCTTTGATACGGTACCGCACATGAGACTGCTATACAAACTTGAGAGGCAGGAAGGAGTAAGCGGAAAGGCCCTAGTATGGGTAAAGAACTACCTAACAGGAAGGAGCCAGAGGGTAATGGTAAGGGGCGAAAAGTCGGACTGGCGAACAGTAACAAGTGGAGTACCTCAAGGATCGGTGCTGGGACCAATCCTCTTTCTAATTTACGTAAATGATATGTTTACAGGAGTGGAGTCATACATGTCAATGTTTGCAGATGACGCAAAATTAATGAGAAGAGTTGTGACAGACGAGGATTGTAGGATCCTCCAAGAGGACTTAAACAGGCTGCAGAGATGGTCAGAGAAATGGCTACTGGAGTTTAACACCAGTAAATGTAAAGTTATGGAAATGGGATCAGGTGACAGGAGACGAAAGGGACAGTACACAATGAAGGGGAACAGCCTACCTGTAACGATTCGAGAAAGAGACCTGGGAGTGGATGTGACACCTAATCTAACTCCTGAGGCACATATAAATAGGATAACGACAGCAGCGTACTCTACACTGGCGAAAATTAGAACTTCATTCAGAAACCTAAATGAGGAAGCTTTTAGGGCGCTTTACACTGCCTACGTGAGACCCGTCTTAGAGTATGCCGCGCCATCATGGAGCCCCCACCTGAAGAAACACATAATGAAACTGGAGAAGGTTCAGAGGTTTGCGACGAGGCTTGTCCCAGAGCTACGAGGGATGGGATATGAAGAGCGGCTGAAGGAACTGAACCTTACGACACTAGAGAAAAGAAGGGAGAGAGGAGATATGATAGGGACATATAAAATACTCAGGGGAATTGACAAAGTGGAAATAGATCAAATGTTCACACGTAATAATAACAGAACGAGGGGACATGGGTGGAAACTGGAAACTCAGATGAGTCACAGAGATGTTAGGAAGTTTTCTTTTAGCGTGAGAGTAGTAGAAAAATGGAATGCACTTGGGGAACAGGTTGTGGAAGCAAATACTATTCATACTTTTAAAACTAGGTATGATAGGGAAATGGGACAGGAGTCATTGCTGTAAACAACCGATAGCTAGAAAGGCGGGATCCAAGAGTCAATGCTCGATCCTGCAAGCACATATAGGTGAGTACATATAGGTGAGTACACACACCCATCCACCCACACACACCTACCCACACAGACACACGCACACACACCCCCACCCACACACACACACACACCCCCCACCCACGCACCCCCCCCCCCCCACACACACAAACACGCCCCCCACCCACGCACACCCCCCCCACACACACACAAACACACACACACACACACACAAACACACACACACACAGGAGACTTACCAGAAAGTTGGAAGACAGCTAACGTGGTCCCAATATACAAAAAGGGTGACAGGCAAGAGGCACTGAATTACAGGCCAGTTTCCTTAACTTGTATACCATGCAAGGTGCTGGAGAAGATCGTGAGGAAAAGGCTCGTAGAACATCTGGAGGGAAATAACTTTGTAACGCACCACCAACATGGGTTCAGAGATGGTAAATCGTGCCTCACAGGTTTAATAGAATTTTATGACCAGGCAACGAAAATTAGGCAGGAAAGAGAAGGGTGGGCCGACTGCATTTTCCTGGATTGCCAAAAAGCCTTTGACACAGTACCCCATAAAAGGCTGTTAAAAAAGTTGGAGCAACAGGCAGGAGTAAAAGGGAAGGTGCTCCAGTGGATAAGGGAGTACTTAAGCAACAGGAAACAGCGAGTAACGGTGAGGGGGAAGACATCAGAGTGGCGAGATGTCACCAGCGGAGTTCCACAGGTCTCAGTACTTGGACCCATCCTGTTTCTAATATATGTGAACGATCTTCCAGAGGGTATAGACTCATTCCTCTCGATGTTTGCTGATGATGCAAAAATTATGAGAAGAATCAAGACGGATGAAGATAGACAGAGACTACAGGATGACCTGGATAAACTGGAGGAATGGTCTAGAAAATGGCTGCTGAAGTTCAACTCTGGAAAGTGTAAGGTGATGAAATTAGGCGAAGGGAGCAGGAAGCTGAACACAAGGTATCATCTAGAAGGGGAAATCCTGCAAGAATCAAATAGAGAGAAGGATCTGGGGGTTGATATCACACCGAACCTGTCCCCAGAGGCCCACATCAAAAGAATATCATCTGCGGCATATGCTAGACTGGCCAACATAAGAACTGCCTTCAGAAACTTGTGTAAGGAATCTTTCAGAACCCTGTATACCACTTATGTAAGACCAATCCTGGAGTATGCAGTTCCAGCCTGGAGTCCATACCTAGTTAAACACAAGACAAAGTTAGAGAAGATTCAGCGGTATGCCACCAGGCTCGTCCCGGAACTGAGAGGATTGAGCTACGAGGAAAGGCTAAAGGAGCTGAACCTCACATCCCTGGAAAACAGAAGAGTAAGGGGAGACATGATAACCACCTACAAAATTCTCAGGGGAATTGACAGGGTGGACAAAGACAAACTCTTCAGCACGGGTGGGACACGAACAAGGGGACACAGGTGGACACTTAGTACCCAGATGAGCCACAGAGACGTTAGAAAGAATTTTTTCAGTGTCAGAGTAGTTAATAAATGGAATGCACTAGGAAGTGATGTGGTGGAGGCTGACTCCATACACAGTTTCAAATGTAGATATGATAGAGCCCAGTAGGCTCAGGAATCTGTGCACCAGTTGATTGACAGTTGAGAGGCGGGACCAAAGAGCCAAAGCTCAACCCCCGCAAGCACAATTAGGTGAGTACAATTAGGTGAGTACACAAACACACACACACACACACACACACACACACACACACACACACACACACACACACACACACACACACACACACACACACACACACACACACACACACACACACACACACACACACACACACACACACACACACACACACACCCACACACACACACACACACACGCCGAATGGGAGATGAGGTCCTTCACGAAACGGACAGAGAGAAAGATCTGGGAGTTGATATCACGCCAAACCTGTCTCCTGAAGCCCACATCAAAAGAATAGCATCAGCGGCCTATGCGAGGCTGGCTAACATCAGAACTGCTTTCAGAAACCTGTGTAAGGAATCCTTCAGAACCTTGTATACCACATATGTAAGGCCAATTCTGGAGTATGCAGCCCCAGCATGGAGTCCATACCTAGTCAAGCACAAGACGAAGCTGGAAAAGGTTCAGAGGTATGCCACTAGGTGAGTCCCAGAACTAAGAGGCATGAGTTATGAGGACACACTCACGTCGCTGGAAGACAGAAGAGCTAGGGGAGACACACACGCTGTAAACAACCGATGCTCGAAAGGCGGGATCCAAGTGTCAATGCTCGATCCTGCAGACACAACTAGGTGAGTACAACTAGGTGAGTACACACACACCAACCCACCCACCAACACACACCCACCGACACACACACACACACACACACAGGAGTACCTAAGTAACAGGAGACCACGGGTCAGTGTGAGGGGTGAGGTCTCAGATTGGCGAGACTTTACGAGTGGAGTCCCGCAGGGGTCAGTCCTTGTACCTATACTGTTTCTGGTATATGTAAATGATCTTCCAGAGGGTATAGAATCGTTTCTCTCAATGTTTGCTGATGATGCAAAAATTATGAGGATTGAAACTGCGGACGATAGTAAGAGGCTACAAGATGACCTAGACAGACTGAGTGAATGGCTCAGGAACCTGTACACCTGTTGATTGACGGTTGAGAGGCGGGACCAAAGAGCCACAGCTCAACCCCCGCAAGCACAACTAGGTGAGTACAAAAAGGTGACTACACACACACACACACACACACACACACACACACACACACACACACACACACACACACACACACACACACACACACACACACACACACACACACACACACACACACACACACACACACACACACACACAGGAGGCACTGAATTACAGGCCAGTGTCCCTAACTTGCATACCATGCAAGATGATGGAGAAGATTGTGCGAAGAAAGCTAGTGGAACACCTGGAGCGAAAGAACTTTGTAACACAGCATCAACATGGATTCAGGGATGGCAGGTCCTGCCTCACAGGGTTACTTGAATTCTACGACCAGGCAACAAAAATAAGGCAAGAAAGAGAAGGGTGGGCAGACTGCATATTTTTGGATTGTCAGAAAGCCTTTGATACAGTGCCACACAAGAGGCTAGTGAAAAAACTGGAGATGCAGGCTGGAGTGAAAGGGAAGGTACTCCGTTGGATACAGGAGTACCTTAGTAACAAGAGACCACGGGTCAGTGTGAGGGGTGAGGTCTCAGATTGGCGAGACGTTACAAGTGGAGTCCCGCAGGGGTCAGTCCTTGGACCTATATTGTTTCTGATATATGTAAATGATCTCCCAGAGGGTATAGAATCGTTTCTCTCAATGTTTGCCGATGATGCAAAAATTATGAGGAGGATTGAAACTGAGGACGATAGTAAGAGGCTACAAGATGACCTAGACAGACTGAGTGAATGGTCCAACAAATGGCTGTTGAAGTTCAACCCGAGTAAATGCAAAGTAATGAAAATAGGCAGTGGAAATAGGAGGCCAGATACAGGATACAGAATAGGAGATGAAGTACTTAATGAAACGAACAGAGAGAAAGATCTAGGAGTTGATATCACACCAAACCTGTCTCCTGAAGCCCACATAAAAAGAATAACGTCTGCGGCATATGCGTGGCTGGCTAACATCAGAACAGCGTTCCGGAACCTGTGTAAGGAATCATTCAGAATCTTGTACACCACATATGTAAGACCAATCCTGGAGTATGCGGCCCCAGCATGGAGCCCGTACCTTGTCAAGCACAAGACGAAGCTGGAAAAAGTCCAAAAGTGTGCCACTAGACTAGTCCCAGAACTAAGTGGCATGAGTTACGAGGAAAGGCTGCGGGAAATGCATCTTACGACACTGGAAGACAGAAGAGTAAGGGGAGACATGATCACAACCTACAAAATCCTCAGAGGTATGGACCGGGTAAACAAGGATGAACTATTCAACACTGGTGGGACGCGAACAAGAGGACACAGGTGGAAACTGAGTACCCACATGAGCCACAGAGACGTTAAAAGGAACTTTTTCAGTGTCAGAGTAGTTAACGGATGGAATGCATTAGGCAGTGATGTGGTGGAGGCAGACTCCATACACAGTTTTAAATGTACTTATGATAGAGCCCAGTAGGCTCAGGAATCTGTACACCAGTTGATTGACAGTTGAGAGGCGGGACCAAAGAGCCAAAGCTCAACCCCCGCAAGCACAAATAGGTGAGTACAAATAGGTGAGTACACACACACACACACACACACACACACACACACACCCTCACCCACACACAGACACACACACTCACTTATGTCGGGAGAATTGCCCAGTTGCTGGAAGAAGGCAAATGTCGTGCTGATCTTCAAGAAAGGAGATAGGGATTAGGCACTTAACTACAGACCTGTATCACTGACAAGCATCCCCTGTAAAATACTGGAAAGAATAATTAGGCTACGACTGGTTGCACACCTGGAGAACATTAGGTTTGTGAACAAACATCAACATGGGTTCTGGACAGGGAAATCGTGCCTAACAAACCTTCTAGAATTCTATGATAAAATAACGAGGATAAGACAGGACAGAGATGGTTGGGCAGACTGCATATTTCTGGACTGCCAAAAAGCCTTTGATACAGTACCGCACATAAGACTGCTGTTCAAGCTCGAGAGGCAGGCGGGGGTTGGGGGAAAGGTCCTAGCAAGGATAAGGAACTACCTAACAGGAAGGAGCCAAAGAGTTACGGTAAGGGGCGAGAAGTCGGACTGGCGAACAGTAACAAGTGGAGTACCGCAAGGATCAGTGCTGGGACCAATTCTATTTCTTGTATATGTTAACGACATGTTTACAGGCGTAGAGTCCTACATGTCGATGTTTGCGGACGACGCAAAATTGATGAGAAGAGTTGTGACAGATGAGGATTGCAGGATCCTCCAAGAGGACCTGAACAGGTTGCAGAGATGGTCAGAGAAATGGCTACTGGAATTCAACACGAGCAAATGTAAAGTTATGGAAATGGGACTAGGAGATAGGAGACCAAAGGAACAGTACACAATGAAGGGGAACAGCCTACCTGTGACGACGTGCGAAAGAGACCTGGGTGTGGACGTAACACCTAATCTATCTCCTGAGGCACATATAAATAGGATAACGACAGCAGCGTACTCTACACTGGCAAAAGTTAGAACATCATTCAGAAACCTAAGTAAGGAGGCATTTAGGGTGCTTTACACTGCCTACGTGAGGCAATTCTTAGAGTATGCCGCCTCATCATGGAGTCCCCATCTGAAGAAGCATATAATGAAACTGGAAAAGGTCCAGAGCTTTGCAACGAGACTCGTCCCAGAGCTACGAGGGATGGGGTATGAGGAGCGCCTGAGGGAACTATACCTTACGACACTAGAAAGAAGAAGGGAGAGGGGGGACATGATAGGAACGTATAAGATACTCAGAGGGATTGACAGAGTGGACATAGACGAAATGTTACCCCGTAATAATAACAGAACGAGGGGACATGGATGGAAGCTGGAAACTCAGATGAGTCACAGAGATGTTAGGAGGTTTTCTTTTAGCGTGAGAGTAGTGGGAAAATGGAATGCACTTCAGGAACAGGTTGTGGAAGCAAATACTATTCATAATTTTAAAACCAGGTATGATAGGGAAATGGGACAGGAGTCATTGCTGTAAACAACCGATGCTCGAAAGGCGGGATCCAAGAGTCAATGCTCGATCCTGCAGACACAACTAGGTGAGTACACACACACACGTGTGTACTCACCTAATTGTCCAACAAATGGCTGTTGAAGTTCATTCCGAGTAAATGCAAAGTAATGAAACTAGGCAGTGGAAACAGGAGGCCAGACACAGGATACAGAATAGGAGATGAAGTACTTAATGAAACAGACAGAGAGAAAGATCTAGGAGTTGATATCACACCAAACCTGTCTCCTGAAGCCCACATAAAGAGAATAACGTCTGCGGCATAAGCGAGGCTGGCTAACATCAGAACAGCGTTCAGGAACCTGTGTAAGGAATCATTCAGAATCTTGTACACCACATATGTAAGACCAATCCTGGAGTATGCGGCCCCAGCATGGAGCCCGTACCTTGTCAAACACAAGACGAAGCTGGAAAAATTTCAAAGGTATGCCACTAGACAAGTCCCAGAACTAGGAGGCATGAGTTACGAGGAAAGGCTGCGGGAAATGCACCTTACGACACTGGAAGACAGAAGAGTAAGGGGAGACATGATCACAATCTACAAAATCCTCAAAGGAATCGAGCGGGTAAACAAGGATAAACTATTCAACACTGGTGGAACGGGAACAAGGGGACACAGGTGGAAACTGGGTACCCACATGAGCCACAGAGACGTTAGAAGGAACTTTTTCAGTGTCAGAGTAGTTAACGGATGGAATGCATTAGGCAGTGATGTGGTGGAGG
The DNA here is from genome assembly GCF_040958095.1 of Procambarus clarkii. Classification (NCBI taxonomy): domain Eukaryota; kingdom Metazoa; phylum Arthropoda; class Malacostraca; order Decapoda; family Cambaridae; genus Procambarus; species Procambarus clarkii. The sequence goes on from NC_091206.1 coordinate 27,237,337, forward strand.
CTGACTCCATACACAGTTTCAAATGTAGATATGATAGATCCCAGTAGGCTCAGGAATGTGTACACCTCCAATCTCCAGTGGATAAGGGAGTACCTAAGCAATAGGAAGCAGGGAGTTACAGTGAGGGGAGAGACCTCAGAATGGCGTGAAGTCACCAGTGGAGTCCCACAGGGCTCTGTACCTGGACCTATCCTGTTTCTGATATACGTAAATGATCTCCCAGAGGGTATAGACTCATTCCTCTCAATGTTTGCTGACGACGTCAAAATTATGAGAAGGATTAAGACAGAGGAGGACAGCTTGAGGCTTCAAGAAGACCTGGACAAGCTGCAGGAATGGTCGAATAAATGGCTGTTAGAGTTTAACCCAAGCAAATGTAATGTAATGAAGATAGGAGTAGGAAGCAGGAGACCAGATACAAGGTATCCTTTGGGAGATGAAATACTTCAAGAGTCAGAGAGAAAGAAAGACCTGGGGGTTGATATCACGCCAGACCTGTCCCCTGAAGCTCATATCAAGAGGATAACATCAGCAGCATGTGCCAGGTTGGCTAACATAAGAACGGCCTTTAGAAACTTGTGTAAGGAATCTTTCAGAACATTATATACCACATATGTCAGACCAATCCTGGAGTATGCGGCTCCAGCATAGAGTCCATATGTAGTCAAGCATAAGACTAAACTGGAAAAGGTTCAAAGGTTTGCTACCAGACTAGTACCCGAGCTGAGAGGTATGAGCTACTAGGAGAGACTACGGGAATTAAACCTCACTTCGCTGGAAGACAGATGAGTTAGAGGGACATGATCACCACATTCAAGACTCTGAAGGGAATTGATAGGGTAGATAAAGACAGGCTATTTAACACAAAGGGCACACGCACAAGGGGACACAGGTGGAAACTGAGTGCCCAAATGAGACACAGAGATATTAGAAAGATTTTTTTTAGTGTCAGAGTGGTTGACAAATGGAATGCATTAGGAAGTGATGTGGTGGAGGCTGACTCCATATACAGTTTCAAGTGTAGATATTATAGAGCCCAATAGGCTCAGGAATCTGTACACCTGTCGATTGACGGTTGAGAGGCGGGACCAAAGAGCCAGAGCTCAACCCCTGCAAACACAACTAGGTGAGTACACACACACACACACACACACACACACACACACACACACACACACACACACACACACACACACACACACACACACACACACACACACACACACACACAACACAGGATGGACAAAGACAAACTCTTCAGCACGGGTGGGACACGAACAAGGGGACACAGGTGGAAACTTAGTACCCAGATGAGCCACAGAGACGTTAGAAAGAATTTTTTCAGTGTCAGAGTAGTTAATAAATGGAATGCACTAGGAAGTGATGTGGTGGAGGCTGACTCCATACACAGTCCAAATGTAGATATGATAGAGCCCAGTAGGCTCAGGAATCTGTACACCAGTTGATTGACAGTTGAGAGGCGGGACCAAAGAGCCAAAGCTTAACCCCAGCAAGCACAATTAGGTGAGTACACACACACACACACACACACACACACACACACACACACACACACACACACACACACACACACACACACACACACACACACACACACACACACACACACATACACACCATTAACACTTCTTAACACACCCACACAACAACCCACTCACCAATTAGGTGAGTACTCACGCACATAATGACATTTTATGAGCCCGCCGACACGGAGTGGCGGATCACCTGGTATGAAGCCGCCGATCGATACCCCGATACATCTTCCGTGATTTAGTCTGGATTATAGGAATATTGGGAACCGAGAGTTTCGTAGGCTTACAAAAGAAATTCTTGATTAGCAATTCTTTTCCTATTTTCATTTTTCGTTTTGCCTATTTCATTCACATTCGACTGAAACTCTCCAGATGAGATTTTTGTTTTAATATTTTAATTCGGTTTTTGACCTGGACAAACTAACGGAATGGTCCAAGAAATGGCTACTAGAGTTTAACTCAAGCAAGTGTAAAGTGATGAGAATAGGTGTAGGGAGAAGGAGGCTAGATTCAAGGTACCATTTGGGGTGTTGAAATCAGGAGAGAAATATTCAGAAACTTGTGTAAGGAAACATTCAAGACCTTGTATGTCACATACGTCAGACTAATCCCGGAGTGTGCAACAGCAGTGTAGAGTCCATACCTAGTCAATCACAAGGCGAAGTTAGAGAAAGTTATGAGGTACGCCACAAGACTAATACCTGAGCTGAAGAGCATGAGCTACGAGGTAATTCTACTGGAATTAAACCTCAAGTCACTTGGAGAAAATTCGAGATATGATTACTACCTACAAGATTCTCTGGGGAATTGTCAGGGGTAGAAAGAAATTATTTAGCACAGGAGGTACACAAATAATGAGACACGGGTGGAAATTGAATACCATGATGAACCACAGAGACATCAGAAAGAACTTATTCTATATCAGAGTAGTTAACAAATGGAATACATTAGGCAGTGATGTGGTGGAGGTTGACTCCATTCACAGTTTCATATGTTAATATAATAGTCAAATAGGCTCAGAAACTTGAGCACCAGTTGGTTGAGAGATGGGACCATTAACATTAACAATTTCAAAGAAGAGCGCCAAGCCATTACGACTATATAGCACTGGGAAGGGGTCAGGATAAGGATTTGGGATTGGACGGGGGGATAGGAATGATGTCAAACCATTTGGACGGTCGGGGATTGAATGCCGACCTGCATGAAAGCACAACTAGGTGAGTGTACACTTTAGGTCTGAATCATGGGACCCTTGTGGTCTAACTACTGACCTTTGCCAGGATGCAACCCCGCAACATGAGTCGAACTCGCGGGTACCTATCTACTGCTAGGTGAACAGCGGCATCAGGTAAGAAACGCGTTCTGTCCCGTCCGGGAATCGAACGCAGGATTCCGGATTGTGAATTGAGAACGAAGCCTATTGTTGGGGAAATTTGGTAAATAAGGAAATAATTGTTATGTGAAGGAAAAGGATTATATAAAAAAAATATTAACATTGTCCAATGTTGAAAATTGTGGTTACTTTGTGGGAGCAGGGGGCGCCTGACAGCTGAGTGGACAACGCTTCGGATTCGTAGTCCTAAGGTTCCGGGTTCGATCCCCGGTGCAGGCGGAGACAAATGGGCAAAAAGCTTTTCATCCTGATGGCCCTGTTACCTAGCAGTAAATAGCTACCTGGAAGTTAGACAGCTGCTACGAGCTGCTTCCTGGGGGGTTGTGTAACAAAAAGGAGGCCTGGTCGAGGACCGGGCCGCGGGGACGGTAAGCCCCGAAATCATCTCAAGATAACCCCAAGGGGGAAATCGCATAGAAATAAGAACACGGGTAGCAAGGCGAGGGGGCACTGTTATAATGATCGAAGTACGTTTAGATAGGAGGTAAAGACTCAGGAGGCTAGGTTGATAAATGTGTCCACGTTCGGGGAAATATGAATTATTTATAGAACACACAAATCCCCGTGTGGGGCTCGTCGGAGACATTTCATCAAATATTGTGAAATATGCACCATCGCGCGCGATGGTGTGAGGGGCCCCTGAACTCAACTAAACGTGCTTATCTAACATCGTTTGCAGTGATTTCCCATGATTTCTAATTGTCGATTGCCAAATGACTATTGACCCCCATTGTTTCCTGTCGTGCTAGTTCTACAGCTAAGGATTATAGTAGTTCCTCTGATGTTGACCAGACCACACACTAGAAAGTGAAGGGACGACGACGTTTCGGTCCGTCCTGGACCATTCTCAAGTCGATTGAGAGTGGTCTAGGACGGACCGAAACGTCGTCGTCCCTTCACTTTCTAGAGTGTGGTTTGGTCAACATATTTCTGCCGCTATTGTGACTCCTCGTCTACATCTAGTTCCTGCCATGTTCCCTTTTAGTTCCACTTAATACCTACTGTTGATGAGCTCTGTTCAGGAAGAAGTTGAACTGATTCTTAACTGAGGACCTGGTAGTAAATTGATTAACGGATTGTGTTTGGGGGAAAATTAGCAGGGGTAAGGCTTTCACAAGGTGTGGGGGAGAGAGTGTACTAAACCTGCTAAGAAGTCAATCCAATCTGCTCTTGTATCTACCTGTAATAAAGAAAAAATTTAATTATTAGTTTTTTAAACCCTTTTTTAGGCCACCAGTAAGGAGAGGGGGGGGGGGACATCATAAAGTGAAGCTTTAGTGTATTGAGACTACCTAAATAACACCTTGAATTCATATAACTTTTGCTGGGTGAACAGAGGCGAGCAGTTATGATTGGCTACCCAGTCGATCCTTCACGTCCAGAGCTCTCCAACCAGACCAAAATTACTGGCAAGGTAAAGGGCGAGCGTGGTACCGTCATGCCTTTAGGAATTATTGGCGAGCCGCTGAGAGGGGGAGAAGCTGTGTTGATAGTGTTTCATAACTCGCCAGCATGGCAGAAGAAACTGCGAGCTCCATCTTACCTTCGTTATTCATCACTCTGCGTACAGCGTATTATGACAGGTATGGAGTTCATCCCAAAGGAATGTCTGGATACCTCCATCAGAACACCTTCAATCCAGCCCGAGAGCCTCAGGCAGGTGTCCAGCTGCAAGAACTGCCAATTCCTTGTTACCTGTAGTTAACTGTCAGTTACGCTGCCGGCTCCATGTTCTAAGCCTCATTTGCGAAGGATGTGACTTCAACATCATTTATATAAATACCCATGACTTCAGTTACCTCGGTGCACAGTTACAGTCCTGTGCCAGGTAAGTCCACAACGGGCTCACCATAGCCCTTGCTACTTGGAACTTTTTGTTCCAAGTAGCGAATCTTAAACAATAAAAGAGAAAATTGTCATCATTTTTCGCTTGTTGGCCTACACTCCTGTGCAATTTTTACATGGCAAAGCCCAGTGCGGAATTTTTTTTTAATACAAATGATACAAAGTGCAAGCACTTTGCCCCAAGAGCACTTATATGCTGTGTTGATTATATTAACCTGCAATGGTAAATGTGATTCGTCTGTGATTTGTGGATTTGTACTCTCTGGATTTGTGCATCCTTGAGAGACTTTAAGTAGAGGAGGGTAGAAGTACCCTAAGCTACTCTAGCCCTTTGAGATGTATTTTATTCTCTCAATAAATGAACTTGAATCTGACTTAAGATTAGGGCTAAAATACAATGGAACCAGTAGGCTTGACACGTAATTTTAGGTCTCTAAGTCTTCTCTTGAAGTTATCTTGAGATGATTTCGGGGCATAGCGTCCCCGTGGCCCGGTCTTCGACCAGGCCTCCTTTTGTTACACACCCCCAGGAAGCAGCCCGCAACAGCTGTCTAACACCCAGGTACCTATTTACTGCTAGGTAACAGGAGCATCAGGTTGAAAGAAACTGTCTATTTGTTTCCACCATCGCCGGGGATTGACCCCCGGTCCACAGGACTACGAATCAGTAGCGTTGATTACTCAGCCACAGGCCGAGGAGATGGCCAGCTACGGACGTCGCAAGAGGAGGAAGACTATGCCTTTCAGCGGGTAGTTGAGAGGAGGTGTATGTGATTATTGCTTCTGTATATTATATTCACCTGTTATTAATTGTGTGTGAGAGCAATAGTCAGATCATATTCAGATTCAAGAGATTCTTGGAGAGTATTTATTGTTTGTATTGAAATCTTTTTCTGCACTGTCTTTGCGATAGCTTGAGCATTTGAAAAGCACACCGAAAAGTGCACACACTGTCACTATCTCCGCTACTAATGAGGGCCTTCCTGGTGATCACTGTGATGCGTTGCCGTCTTCTCACTCGTCGTCGGCTGTTGCGCCTGGCCCTGTGTCCTTGCCTCGGGTCCCGGATGTGCTGGGTGCTGGGGTGGCTGCAGAGCCTCCTACTGTGTGTGGCCCGGTTCCCCCTGTGGTGGAGGCTGCTGCCGTTCTGCGTCGGGCGTCGGTTCGTCCGGCTGGTGGTGCCCGGGTTTCTGGGTCTGCTTCCGGTTCTGATGATATCCGGCCGGAGCCCAAACGTTCCCGGCGTTCGTCTTCTGCCTGGGCCGATGTTGGGGACTTCAGTGACTGTGGGTCTTCGGGTGCTGACAGTGCAGAACCGGATGCGTCGCTGTCTCCGCGGTTAGTGGTGGCGGAGGTCCATGTGCCTGCTGGTGCTCGTGCCCGTGTCTCGGTGGTGCCTTCTGTTCCTTCTCCGCCTAGGGACTCTGCAGTGGGGATTGGTAGCTTTCACTCCCAGGGATGGTGTGGTTGCTGGTGCTAGGCATGGCCTGGTTGTGACAATATGAAAGGATGCACACCGCCCTGGTTCCCTGAAGTCGTCTGGTGGTGTGTCTGTGGCCGCTGGTGCCCCTGTGGTGGTGCCCTATGTCCGGGCCATTCCTGTGAGGTGTCATCTTCCTAGGTGACTTCAACTTGCCTAGTCTCAGGTGGAAAATAGAAAACAATAATATTATACCAGGAAATCTATCGGGACCTAACCAACCACAGATTAGAGAACTACTTAGATTCTGTGACAAATTTTCACTCAATCAGCAGATATCGGAGCCAACGAGAAATGAAAATGTTCTAGATCTGGTCTTTACGAACAATGAAGACATTATCAGAGACATTACGATATCAGATACCACATACTCAGATCACAAGCTCATTGAAGTGCAAACGACCATCAATACTCAGAATAGACCTAAAACGTTGATAAAGCGAAAGGGGCTATTCAGTAAATTCAATTTTAATAATAAAAGGATAGACTGGGAGATAATAAACAGGGAACTTACAAACATTCCATGGGAAACTGTTCTAAGTAATACAAGTCCTACAGAAGGAATAGAAAAACTGACTTCGGAAGTGTATCAAGTCTGTCTGAAACATGTTCCTTTGAGGAAAGCCAGAAAGAGATCTAACGTAGAAAGAGAACGCAGACGACACTATAAACGCAGGAAAAAAATAACGGAACTGCTTATGCAGACACGAATTTCCCGTCAAAGAAGGAATAATTTAAACAGGGAGATTGAAGAAATCGAGCGGAAATTGAAACACTCATATGAAACTGAAGAAAGGCAGTTAGAACAGAAAGCAATTCAGGAAATAAAGAAAAATCCAAAATATTTCTTCTCATATGCGAAATCAAAAGCAAAAATCACTGCCAGTATTGGACCTATTCGTACAAGTGAAGGTTCATATACGGAGGATGACAAAGAAATTAGTGAAATCCTAAAAAAACAGTATGCGGACATGTTTAGCACTCCAATAAACAACATGAAAGTGGAAGATCCACACAATTTCTTTATGCGGGATATTCAAACCCCTGTAAATATAACTGATATCAACACGAGCACACTAAATTTTGAAAGAGAAATTGAAAACATGCCCATGCACTCGGCCCCAGGTCCAGACTCATGGAATTCAATATTTATAAAGAAATGCAAAGTGCCGGTAGCACAGGCACTCAGTATAGTGTGGAGGAAGAGCTTGGACACGGGGGAGATACCAGATGCACTTAAAGTAGCAGACATAGCCCCTCTACACAAGGGAGGGAGCAAAGCATTGGCAAAGAATTATAGACCAGTTGCACTAACATCGCACATCATAAAAGTATTTGAGAGAGTGATTAGGAGTCAGGTCACCAATTTCATGGAGACCAATGACCTTCACAACCCAGGCCAACATGGATTTCGAGCGGGAAGATCGTGCCTCTCACAGCTACTTGAGCACTACGACAAAGTCACTGAGGCATTAGAAGAAAAACAGAATGCTGATGTGATATACACGGACTTCGCAAAGGCTTTCGATAAATGTGACCACGGCGTGATAGCACACAAAATGAAGTCAATGGGAATAACCGGTAAAGTAGGACGCTGGATACTCAGTTTTCTGTCAAACAGGACTCAGCGAGTAACGGTCAACCATATAAAATCTAGTCCAAGTGCAGTGAAAAGCTCTGTACCTCAGGGTACAGTCCTTGCACCGCTGCTTTTCCTTATTCTCATATCAGATATAGACAAAAATACAAGTCACAGCTTCGTATCATCCTTTGCAGATGACACAAAAATCAGTATGAAAATTACCTCGGCTGAAGACATTGAAAAACTTTAAGCTGATATAAATAAAGTTTTCGACTGGGCAGCGGAAAATAACATGATGTTTAACAGTGATAAATTCCAGGTACTCAGGTACGGTAAAAATGAGGACCTTAAACATAATACAGAGTACAAAACACAATCAAATGTACCCATAGTAGGAAAACAGCATGTAAAGGATTTTGGAATAATAATATCTGACGACCTAACGTTTAAGGAGCATAACCAAGCAAATATTGCGACAGCCAGAAAAATGATAGGATGGATTATGAGAACTTTCAAATCCAGGGATCCCATCACAATGGTTGTACTCTTCAAGTCACTTGTGTTGTCCCGTCTTGAGTACTGCTCAGTACTCACTTACCCCTTCAGAGCAGGAGAGATTGCTGAAATAGAGGGAATACAGAGAACATATACGGCACGCATAGACGCAATAAAGCACCTAAATTATTGGGATCGTCTCAAAGCCCTCCAAATGTACTCACTAGAAAGAAGACGAGAGAGATATCAAATAACATACACCTGGAAGATACTGGAGGGCCAAGTACCAAATCTACACAGTAAAATAGTAACGTACTGGAGTGAACAATATGGAAGAAAATGCAGAATAGAACCAGTGAAGAGCAGAGGTGTCATAGGCACAATCAGAGAACACTGTATAAACATCAGAAGTCCGCGGTTGTTCAACGTCCTCCCAGCAAGCATAAGAAATATTGTCAGAACAACCGTGGACATCTTCAAGAGGAAACTAGATATATTCCTCCAAGGAGTGCCGGACCAACCGGGCTGTGGTGGGTATGTGGGCCTGCGGGCCGCTGCAAGCAACAGCCTAGTGGACCAAACTCTCACAAGTCAAGCCTGGCCTCGGGCCGGGCTTGGGGAGTAGAAGAACTCCCAGAACCCCATCAACCAGGTATCAACCAGGTATGAGGGTGCGTAATAGGAATCTGGAGGACGTGTTGCCGGCGTCTGTGATGCCGCCGGGTCACTGGGCGGCTATTGCTGAGTTACTGCTGAATGACGAGCCAGGGGAATTTCATGGTGGGGGGATTCCCATGATGTGGGGGATAGTGGCGGTTACTCGAGTCAAAAGTGATACCATTTGGGTCCCCTATTTGAGGGTGTTTGTTGCTAAGGTTCTGGATGAAATGGTGTCCCCGGTGGGTGTAAGGGACACTTGGGGGTGGTTGCGATGGGAGACGTTCAATGTGCGGTTCCCGCGGGGCCTGTTCCCGGGCAAGTATGTCTGCTGATTTCATGTTTCTTTGCTACTTGTAATGTTGTGTGCTCCTCTGGCGTTTTGTTTGCCCTACTGTATTTTGTGCCCGTGCCTCTCCCTTTGTTTGTTGAGGGTCCGGCGTTTTGCAGTGCATGTTCTTATTTATGTATTTGTTTTTGTGTTGTTGCTTTCCCCTGTGTGTTCTATTCATGTATTACCTTGTTGTGCTGTGTTTTATTTTTATTTTTTATTTTAACTTTGTTTTTATGGCTTGTTGTGTGTTGTGTATTTTCTTGTGTTGTATTTTCTTTTATAGCTTATGATGTGTGTTGTTGTCGGTCCTTCCGGCCGATGCTTGTTTGATTTGTTTATATTGTTCCTATGTTTTGTTTTCTTGCTTGCATTGTTTGTTATTGTTTTATATTTTGTGTCTTGTTGTATGCTGTGTTTCTCATGCATTTCTCCATTTTTGCTCATTGCTGCCCTGTGCTGTTGGTCCTTCTGGCCGGTGGCTTCTTGTTTTGTTCATTTTGTTATCATATTATTTTATTGTATTTATTGTGTTTCCCTTGCATGCTTGCATGTAAAAATAAAAAAAATAAAACTTACAACCCGTTCTCTTAAAAATAACGTCACTTTTCATTCATATGCACGCTATGGCCAAATTTGGATGTAATTTGAAATGAAATCGACTCACAACAGTGACGTACTGTTCCGTTTTCTGCTTGAGTCGTCCGGCTTTATACCGTTTTGAAACATTATGAGAATTTCCTGCCCACCTAACCTATCAGAGGACCCTTAACTTACTGTTGTTGAAAAAAAAATCCAAAATTTATATTCATTTTTTTCTTCATTTTCAAATTACGTCCTTATTCGGCCATACGGGCAAACGGCCAAAGGCGACGTTCTTTTAAAGAGAACAGGTTGCACTCAACCACAACCTTTGTTTGTACCAGATATGTCTGTCAGTGACAATCCTGCACAAGAGTCCAATTCTCTCCAATAAACGTTCTGAGCCCCGATCTTCTTGAACCTCTTGTCACTCGCATTGAAAATGCTCTAGAAAAGACGCTGGGCCGACACCTAACTTAATTATTTACACAAGTAAACCAATCAATCCCCGAGGCTGACCTTATTCACTGCAACAAAAAATGACATACAGCCTAACACAGCTACCATTGGTTTATATAAATTGTTTGAACTGTTTCTGGACAAACTCCTAATGACGACTTACCCAAGTTACTCCAGAGATTGACTGGCCACAAACCCAAACCACTGGCACTAAGAGTAAGAAATCCCCAGCTGTAAAAACCTTCCAGCGACCTGGCACTTTGACTGAAAGACCACATAAACCACACTCTCCCACGACACATTCTCCAACCACTCCCTGATATTCTGCACGCTTTACTACCCGCACGTCACGGTAGACCGATACAATCACATCCCAAATGTAAAGATCCGAAATATGACAACATTACATAACCCTTCTTCCGCTAACCAACCCCAGCCTAACCTAACCTAACCTTATGCTCGTTAACCCCATGCTACTTAATGTGCTCTAATTTACCCTACTCTAATGTACCCAAACCTATCTGAATTGCGACTAGCTTCCAAACACACCGACTCACAAACTCAGTCTCTTGACTGAACCACACACACTTTCCATTGAACAGCAAACTGCTATCACACTCAACACAACTCATCATATTTGCTATCTCGAGATCATTTTCACTCATAAGGTTATTTTTGTCCTTATCCTCACATAAATAGAAAACATCGATAACTTCCAACCTCTGCGAGATCATGGACATTGATGAGCCACTTTGAGTGCCACATCTTTCAACATTACCACCCATGCAGTCATCGGGAGGAAAAACCGTCATGTAACTGCATGTATCACGAAGTAGAAGATGTTAAGCATCTTCTCAGGGATTTGGATCGCTGCCGGGTGAGTCTCCAGTGAGTGATCCGACTATGTGCGGGATCAGAAGTTACAGCACAAGAGAAGACGCTCTGCTGGTGCTTTGGTGGTGATGCTGGCAACTTATTTTATTTGTTGACCAGACCACACACTAGAAGTTGAAGGGACGACGACGTTTCGGTCCGTCCTTGACCACTCTCAAGTCGATTGTGATGAGGAGGGATTGAACGGGTTACCCGCTCCTCTCGGAGGGGGAGAACACGTTGATCTCTTCAGTGTAGAGCGCGTGCGGCCCAGAACATCTAAGGGCATCACAGACCTGTTATTGCTCAATCTCGTGCTGCTAGAATTGCCGCTAATCCCTCTAAGAAGAAGTTGCGAACTGATGAGGAGGTAGGAGACAGGCAATAAATAGGCAAGAGAGAGCTGAGGAGGAAAGTAAGGTGTAGGGGATAGTAGCAATAATGAGAAATGCAAATGGGCCTATTGGCCCATACGAGACAGCTCCCATTATAACCACCGAAGGAGATAGTAATAGGAATAAGAAGAAGATAGCAAGGGAGCGTAGGAGAAGACAATGAACAGAAAAAGGGAGAAGAGAGAAAGAAAAGGAAAGAGAAAGAAAGATAAATGGAAGAGGTAAGCTTATGTTAAGTCACGTTTGTTAGAAAGATTAGAGCATTTGAGTATATACTGTGAAAAGGAAGAGTCCACAGCAACAAAGCCAGGACTCAAGTTCATGTTGGGTACATTGTGTATAAGAGCCGATTCTACAAGACGGCGTCTGTGTAGAGTAGAGGCAGGAAAGATTATTTTGGAGGAAGACGAATCAATGGGATGATTAGAATCCCTCACATGGCAGAAGAGAGCATTGTTAGTGTCTGCAGACTCAACACTTCTCTTGTGTTCTTTAAGTCTGTCATTCAGTGTACGGCCAGTTTCGCCAAAGTATTGGAGAGGACAAGATGAACAGGAAATAGAGTAGACACCAGCAGCATTAGAAGCAGGAGGAGCAGTGTGAACTAGATTGCTACGAAGTGTGTTAGTTTGTCGAAAGGCGAGTTTAATGTCAAGAGGACGAAAGATATTGGTAAAAGTTTTGAGTTCAGATATGAAGGGAAGGCATAGTACAGTGCTACTAGTGTTGGAAGGAGGTTTAAGGTGAAAGAAATTTCGTTTAGCTTGAGAGTAGGCACAGTTGATGAAATGCAAAGGCTAACCAAGGCGAGAGAATGATTTGTAGATAAAGGCAATTTCAGAATCAAGAAACTGAGGGTCGCTGATGCGTAGAGCGCGGAGGAAGAGAGAGACGAGGACACTTTTCTTAACAGAAGGAAGATGGTAGGAAAAGAAGTGAATGTACATGCCACTATGCATGGGTTTACGGTAGACAGAGAAAGAGAACCCAGACACAGAGCTGTGAACGTGAACATCAAGAAAAGGAAGGAGGGAATTAGATTCCCACTCAACTTTGAAATAGATAGAAGGAACCAGATTGTTAAGAGAGGCGAGGAAAGGCTGGAAAAGACTAAGGTCATGAGGCCATAAAGCAAAAATGTCATCAACATAGTGAAGCCAGAGAGAGAGGGACGAGTATCAATAGAAGGAAGAAGAACAGTTTCGAAGTATTCCATGTAGAAATTAGCAAGAACAGGGGAGAGAGGGGAACCCATAGCGACACCGAAAGTTTGAGTGTAATATTTACCGTTGAAAGAGAAAGAGTTAGAGTCAACACAGAGTCTAATGAGATCGAGGAAAACGTCAGTGGGAAGTGGGAGAGGAAGGAGGCCCTCTGACGCCTTCCGTCTAAGGAAAGAGAGAACGTCATCAAGCGGAACATTAGTGAACAGAGAGTCGACATCAAGACTAATCATCTTACAAGAGGGTTGCAGGCGCAGTCTTTCTATGAAGTCCTGAGAGTGACGAAGGTGGGCAGGGGAAAAAGTGCCAAGGTAAGGTGTCAGGGTTTTAGCGAGCCAGGAGGCAAGAGGATAGCTGACAGAGCCCCGTGAAGAAATGATAGGACGAAGAGGAACACCAGGTTTATGAGTCTTAAGAAGACCATAGAAATAAGGAAGAGAAGGGCAGATGACACGGAAACGTTTAATGAGATCAAAGTCAGGAGGGCAAACACTAGAGAGCTGTCTTAGTTTGCGGTTAAAGGAAGTTTTGAGGCGATCCAAAGGGTTAGAAGTCAGAGGAGCATAAGTGCGAAAGTCAGAGAGCAAGACATCTGCTTTTCGGAGGTAGTCCTCACGGTCAAGGACAACTACCAAATTGCCTTTGTCGGAAGGAAGGATAAGAATAGAGTTGTTAGATTTTAGGGAGGCAAGGGCAAGCTGGAAGCGACGAGGAAGGTGGTGATTTTTAGAAAACAAGCTGTCAAGAACGGGGATAAGGGGCCCCTCTAAAGGCAGACAGGTCCAAAAGAGTACTAGAGTTAGAATTGACAAACCTGTCAAAGGAACTAATGAGATCAATGCCACAGCGTGGGCCAGGGGAAGTAGCAAAAGACAGACCAAGACCAAGAAGTTCTTGCTGGTGCTTAGAAAGAGAGTAGGACGAAAGGTTGGTAGCACAGTCAGAGAGAGAGTATTTGGCCCAAGGACTGTTGGAGATCAGGCGTTGAAGTTTGTTGTGTAGTGTGGAGGAGTTTTGGGAAGAGGAGACGTGAGCAGTGTCAAATACAATTGGAAAAATGATATTGCATAGATCACTGGGAAGAGAAGAGGACAGAAAGCGTTGCTGTTGACGAACAGCAAGAAAAGCCTCGTCAACTTGCAAGGAGGTGGCATGAATAAGTTCTTGAAGAAAAAGGCGGGCATGTTCAGGGAAAGGAGATCCCGAAATGTTGAACTGGAGAAAGTGAGATAAAGAAAGAGGGAGAACTTGCTCAGCAAGACAGTCTTTAAGAAACCTGAGCTGGTTCTTTCGACGCTTGGCGGCAAGAAGGGAAGATTCAAAGGCGCGAAAAGGCCGTTTGAAGGAAGGTAGAGCATCGAAGAAATTAAACAGATTAAGACGCGTACGTGTGGTATCCATATGCAGGCAATGAGTCACAATAACGTGGCTGAAGTATGTTGAACAGACCACACACTAGAAGTCGAAGGGACGACGACGTTTCGGTCCGTCCTGGACCATTCTCAAGTCGATTGTGATAAGGAGGACAAGATAAGTGTATTGAACTTTGAGTACCTGGTAGAGCTCGGAATTATCCCCCCCGAAAAAGGACTAGGAAACAAAAGGCTGGCATACCGAAAGGGAAATTATGAGATGAGAAGCTTCCTAAGGGAAATACCTTGGGACACAGTCCTCAGAGCTAAGTCTGTACAAGATATGATGGACTATGTCACCCAAAAGTGTCAGGAGGCAGTAAGCAGATACATCCCAGCCCAAAAGGAAAAATCCGAGAAACAAAAGAAGAATCCATGGTATAATAGGGCATGTATGGAAGCAAAGAAACTGAACAAAAGGGCATGGAGGAACTTCCGGAATAACAGAACACCAGAAAGCACAGAGAGATACCAGAGAACCAGGAATGAGTATGTCAGGGTGAGAAGAGAAGCAGAGAAAAGTTATGAAAATGATATAGCAAACAAAGACAAGAACGAACCAAAGCTACTCCACAGCCACACCAGAAGGAAAACAACAGTGAAAGAACAGGTAGTGAAACTTAGAACAGGCGAGGACGGGTATACAGAGAATGACAAAGAGGTGTGTGATGAACTCAACAAGAGGTTCCAAGAGGTCTTCACAACAGAACACGGTGAGGTCACTGTGCTAGGAGAAAGGGACGTAAACCAGGCGGCCTTGGAAGAGTTTGAAATTACGAGAGAGGAGGTCAAGAGACACCTGCTGGATCTGGATGTTAGAAAGGCTGTTGGTCCAGACGGGATCTCGCCATGGGTACTGAAAGAGTGTGCAGAGGCACTTTGCTTGCCACTCTCCATAGTGTATAGTAGGTCACTGGAGACGGGAGACCTACCAGAAATATGGAAGACGGCGAATGTGGTCCCAATATACAAAAAGGGAGACAGGCAAGAGGCACTGAACTACAGGCCAGTATCCTTGACTTGTATACCATGCAAGGTGATGGAGAAGATCGTGAGAAAAAAATTGGTAGCACATCTGGAGAGAAGGTACTTCGTGACAAATCGACAACATGGGTTCAGGGAGGGTAATTCTTGCCTGACTGGCTTAATAGAATTCTATGACAAGGTGACACAGATTAAGCAAGAAAGAGAGGATTGGGCGGACTACATTTTCTTGGATTGTCGGAAAGCCTTTGACACAGTACCGCATAAGGGGCTGGTACATAAGCTGGAGAGACAGGCAGGTGTAGCTGGTAAGGTGCTCCAGTGGATAAGGGAGTACCTAAGCAGAGAGTTACGGTGAGGGGTGAGACCTCTGATTGGCGTCACCAGTGGAGTTCCACAGGGCTCTGTACTCGGTCCTATCTTGTTTCTGATATATGTAAATGATCTCCCGGAGGGTATAGATTCATTTCTCTCAATGTTTTCGGATGATTCCAAAATTATGAGAAGGATTAAGACAGACGAGGACTGTTTGAGGCTTCAAGAAGACCTAGGCAAACTGAAGAAATGGTCGAACAAGTGGTAGTTAGAGTTCAACCCAACCAAATGTAATGTAATGAAGATAGGTGTAGGGAGCAGGAGGCCAAATACAAGGTATCATCTGGGAGAAGAAATCCTTCAGGAGTCAGAGAAAGAAAAAGACTTGGGAGTTGATATCACGCCAGACCTGTCTCCTGCAGCACATATCAAGAGGATAACATCAGCGGCATATGCCAGGCTGGCCAACATACGAACGGCATTCGGAAATTTGTGTAAAGAATCATTCAGAACTTTGTATACCACATATGTCTAACCAATTATGGAGTATGCCGCCCCAGCATGGTGTCCATATCTAGTCAAGGATAAGACTAAACTGGAAAAGGTTCAAAGATTTGCCACCAGACTAGTACCCGAGCTGAGAGGTATGAGCTATGAGGAGAGACTGCGGGAATTGAACCTCACTTCGCTGGAAGACAGAAGAGTTAGGGGGGACATAATCACTACATTTAAGATTCTCAAGGGAATTGATAGGGTAGATAAAGACAGGCTATTTAACACAAGGGGCACATGCACAAGGGGACACAGGTGGAAACTGAGCGCCCAAATGAGCCACATAGATATTAGAAAGAACTTTTTTAGTGTCAGAGTGGTTGACAAATGGAATGTATTAGGAAGTGATGTGGTGGAGGCTGACTCCATACACAGTTTCAAGTGTAGATATGATAGAGCCCGATAGGCCCAGGACTCTGTACACCTGTTGATTGACGGTTGAGAGGCGGGACCAAAGAACCAGAGCTCAACCCCCGCAAACACAAGTAGGTGAGTACACACACACACACACACAGAGGCGGGTGAAAGAGCCAAAGCTCAACCCCCGCAAGCACAATTAGGTGAGTACACACACACACACACACATCATTTTTTTATTTTTTTAACATCACATTACACAATCATTTTGACAATAATTTTATTTTATTTTAGACATAGGAAATGTAGAATAAGTTATGTGAGAGGGGCGGACTGTAGCGTAACTGCTGCTGCTCCTCACTGACTAATTTGTGGGGAAGGGAGGGAGGGTAGTGTGTAAAAGGTTGGGGGAGGTGTGTAATAGGCTGTGGGAGGTGTGTGGAAGTTTGGGGGAGGTGTGTGGAAGTTTGGGGAAAGTGTGGGGAAGAAAGGGGGAGGTGTTTGAAGGGTAGGAGGGAGGTATGGGCAGGGACGGAGGTGTGTGGGGTAGACACGATAGCAAGGGGGAAGAGGGGGTGGTGGGGTTCGAACTGGGATGTACTCAGGCACAATATTGTCACTGCCGTACCGATCCATGCGGAGATCAATCTGAATCTTTGTCTCTTGTATAATATCCATCAAACGCCTCACAACTATCCAGTCACTAAAAGACCCCATGTTATCCTTATATTCCTTAGCGAGGAGCCAAGAGTCATTGATTGAAGAACGGGTAACATGGTCCAGGAAGGAGAGGACGTGGTAGGCGCAGGTATTGTAGAGTGGACGCTGGAATACGGCCTTCACCACCGTCAATTGGTCTCTGGTAATTCCGTGTCTCTTGGCATAGTCCCTAAACAGGTAGTGGACACCACGGGGAGTAGAGTCATAGTAGAGGTAGCGGCCGTCTCCACACCGGAATACGGCCACGGTATGAATCGCCGTTGGCAGGTATATTGCCAGAAACATTCCCTCTCCGCAGGCAAGGGCACTCTCCCGCCTCAGCTCCTTGTCTATTACTAATCGACACTGTCCTAATGGTCGGTGGGTTTTTTGAAGAACCTCGCGGACGTCTTGTTCATACAAGATCCTGATAGTCTTCAGGAAGGGATGGTACGTCCCGATGTATAGGACTTCCATCTTGAATGTTACTATATAGTCTACTCAGTGACAATTGGAGTACAATTTATATCACAGATAGGGATTAATATAGTTAGGGAGTATTATTATATTTTTTTTTGAGATATATACAAGAGTTGTTACATTCTTGTACAGCCACTAGTACGCGTAGCGTTTCGGGCAAGTCCTTAATCCTATGGTCCCTGGAATACGATCCCCTGCCGCGAAGAATCGTTTTTTCATCCAAGTACACATTTTACTGTTGCGTTAAACAGAGGCTACAGTTAAGGAATTGCGCCCATTAAATCCTCCCCGGCCAGGATACGAACCCATGACATAGCGCTCGCAGAACGCCAGGCGAGTGTCTTACCACTACACCACGGAGACTGCCTATTCGACTGCCTATTAATATTAAGTTAATATTTTGAAATTCTATATTTTATTCATAAATGATCATTGTTGTTCAGTGAAGAGCGTGAGTGTTGTGTACAGTTAAGTTTGTTGTGTAGTGTAGCTAGGGAGGTAATGTTGTGCACAGTAGTTTATGATAGTGTTACAGTGTAGTTGTTGGTGGTTTTGTGTTGTGTAGTTAATACAAGCTTATGATAGTGTTGGGCAGTGTAGGTGTTGATAGTGTTGGACAGTGTTGGCAGATAGTGTTGGACAGTGTAGGTGTTGATAGTGTTGGACAGTGTAGATGTTGATAGTGTTGGACAGTGTAGGTGTTGATAGTATAGGACAGTGTAGGTGTTGATAGTGTTGGACAGTGTAGGTGTTGATAGTGTTGGACAGTGTAGGTGTTGATAGTATAGGACAGTGTAGGTGTTGATAGAGTTGTGTATTGTGGTTTATGATAACGATATGAAGTGTAGTTGATGATTGTGCTGCGCTGTGTACATAGTGAGTTGTTCATTGCAGTTGGTGATAGTGTTGTGTAGTGTAGCAGACAAATATGTTGCACGTTGTTGGTGTTGTTAAAGATTCGCTACCTGGAACAAAAAGTCCCAAGCAGCACGGGCAATGGTGAGTATTATTATATAATGCGCATATATTATATAGTGTGCATATTATAGTTCGCGATACTGTTGTATGGTGTTGATATTATTAGTGTTGTTGATGATAGTATTGTGACTTTAAGTTGGTTACAGTGTCGAATAGTGAAATTGGTGATAGTGTTGTGTAGTGACGTTATTGATATTAGTATGTAGTGTAGATGGTAACAGTTGTGTGTGGTATGGTTAATTATATGGTTGTGTAGTGTAGATGCTGATAGTGTTGTAAAGTGTAGTTAGCGATTGTGTTGTTTATTGATCGTAATGTTCTATATTGTCTTCAGTGAGAGTATTGTATAGTTTAGATGATGAAAGTGTTTTGAAGTGTAGTTAGTGATTGTGTCGTGAGGATAATTATAGTGTTAAACAGTGTAGTTTGTATTATTGTTCTGGAGTGTAGTTGGTGATATTGTTTTGTAGGGTAGTTAATTAATGTTC
This sequence comes from Procambarus clarkii, assembly GCF_040958095.1. Taxonomy (NCBI): domain Eukaryota; kingdom Metazoa; phylum Arthropoda; class Malacostraca; order Decapoda; family Cambaridae; genus Procambarus; species Procambarus clarkii. The sequence continues at coordinate 27,256,470 of NC_091206.1, forward strand.
TACAGTGTAGGTGTTAGTGCTGTCTTGTTTGGTTAGTTTCAGTGCAGACGATGAGTCACAATAACGTGGATGAAGATATGATGACCAGACCACACATCAGAAAGTTGGGAGACCCATACCACTCAGATAGTTACAGTGTTCTACAGTGTAGTTGGTGGTGGGTTGTGTAGTATTTCGTTGGGAAATTTTTTAGTGCATTTGTTTTATAATGTGCTGTGGTCAGTGATAGCTAGCTAGAGATAGTGAAATTAGTGATAGTGTTGTACTGTGTTTTTAGTGATGGATGCCTACTACGGTACAGTCTTATTAGTGACTGTGTGATGAACTTTAGTTTGTGATTGTGTTTGCGTTGCGACGATTTAGTAGTGTTATACAGTGTAGTTTGTAACAATGTTTCATAGTGTAGTTGTTAATAGTGTTTTGTATTATAATTACAGTGTAGTTGTGCTATATAGTCTTCCCGGTTTGGAGCCTTCTTTTCATAATTACTTACAGAGTAGGTATTGATAGTGTTGTGAAGTTAGTTGCAGTGTTCTACAGTGCAGTTGAAATAGTGAGTATTGTATTTCTTGAAAGTGTTTTCTTGTTGGTGATAGTGGTGTAGTTAGAAATAGTGCTCTACAGTGTAGTTGGTGATATGTTGTGTAGTATTGGTGATGATAGTGTTTAGTACATTTGTTAATAGTGTTATGTACTGTAGTTGGTGTGTGTGGTGTAGTATAGTTGGTGTTTGCGTTGTGAGGTGTGGTTGGTGTTTGTGTTGTGTAGTGTAGTTGGTGTTTGTGTTGTGTAGTGTGGTTGGTGTTTGTGTTGTGTAGTGTGGTTGGTGTTTGTGTTGTGTAGTGTGGTTGGTGTTTGTGTTGTGTAGTGTGGTTGGTGTTTGTGTTGTGTAGTGTGGTTGGTGTTTGTGTTGTGTAGTGTGGTTGGTGTTTGTGTTGTGTAGTGTGGTTGTTGTTTGTGTTGTGTAATGTGGTTGGTGTTTGTGTTGTGTAGTGTGGTTGGTGTTTGAGTTGTGAAGTGTGGTTGGTGTTTGTGTTGTGAAGTGTGGTTGGTGTTTGTGTTGTGTTGTGTAGTTGGTGTTTGTGTTGTGAAGTGTGGATGGTGTTCGTGTTGTGAAGTGTGGTTGGTGTTTGTGTTGTGTAGTGTGCTTTGTGTTTGTGAAGTGAAGGGCGACTTGTGTTTGCGTTGTGTACTGTTGTTTGTGCTGTGTAGTGGGTTTTGCTGTTTGTCTTGTGCAGTGTGGTTGGTGTTTGTGTTTTGTGTTGTGGTTGGTGTTGGTGCTGTGTATTGTGGTTAGTGTTTGCGTTGTGTAGGGTGTTTGGTGTTTTGTATTGTGTAGTGTAGTTGGTGTTTGTGTTGAGTAGTATGGATGGTGTTTGTGTTGTGTTGTGGTGTTGGTGTTTGTGTTGTGTTGTGTGGATGGTGTTTGTGTTGTACTCACCTATTTGTACTCAAATATTTGTGCTTGCGAGGGTTGAGCTCTGGCTCTTTGGTCCCGCCTCTCAACTGTCAATCAACAGGTGTACAGGTTCCTGTGCCTACTGGGCTCTATCATATCTACACTTGAAACTGTGTATGGAGTCAGCCTCCACCACATCACTGCCTAATGCATGTGTACGTGCCGTGTGGTTGGTATTTATGTTATGGACAGTAGCTGGTGTCTGTGTTGTGTAGTGTGGATGGTGTTTCTGTTATAAATTGTATTTGCTGTTAGTGTTGTGTAGGTGGCGATAGCGTTGTGTTGTGTGGTTGTTATTTGTGTTATGTTGTTTGGTTGGTAATTATGTTATGTAGTGTGGTTGGTGTTTCTGTAATGTAGTTTAGTTTGTGCTTGTTTTGTGTAGTGAGGTTGATGTTTGTGTTGTGAAATGTGGTTGGTTTTTGCGTTGTGTAGTGTAGATGCTGCATTTTGTTGTGTAGTATAGGTAGTGTTTGAGATGTGTAGGCGGCGATAGTGCTGCGTAGTATTGGTAGTGTTTGTGGTGTGTAGCGTTCTTGGTGTTATGTTGAGTAGTTTGGTTGGTACTCACCTATTTGTGCTTGCTGGGGATGAGCTTTGTCTCTTAAGTCCCGCCTCTCAACTGTCAATCAACAGGTGTACAGATTCCTGAGCCTATTGGCCTCTATCATATCTACACTTGAAGCTGTGTATGGAGTCAGCCTCCACCACATTACTTCCTAATGCATTCCATTTGTCAACCACTCTGACACTAAAAAAGTTCTTTCTAATATCTCTGTGGCTCATTTGGGCACTCAGTTTCTACCTGTGTCCCCTAGTGCGTGTGCCCCTTGTGTTAAATAGCCTGTCTTTATCAACCCTGTCGATTCCCTTGAGAATCTTGAATGTGGTGATCATGTCCCCCCTAACTCTTCTGTCTTCCAACGAAGTGAGGTTCAATTCCCGTAGTCTCTCCTCGTAGCTCATACCTCTCAGCTCGGGTACTAGTCTAGTGGCAAACCTTTGAACCTTTTCCAGTTTAGTCTTATGCTTGACTAGATATGGACTCCATACTGGAGCCGCATACTCCAGGATTGGTCTGACATATGTGGTATATAATGTTCTGAAAGACTTCTTACACAAGTTTCTAAAGGCCGTTCTTATGTTAGCCAACCTGGCATATGCTGCTGATGTTATCCTCTTGATATGAGCTTCAGGGGACAGGTCTGGCGTGATATCAATCCCCAGGTCTTTCTCTCTCTCTCTGACTCTTGAAGTATCTCATCTCCCAAATGATACCTTGTATCTGGTCTCCTGCTTCCTACCCCTATCTTCATTACATTACATTTGCTCGGGTTAAACTCTAACAGCCATTTATTCGACCATTCCTGCAGCTTGTCCAGGTCTTCTTGAAGCCTCAAACTGTCCTTCTTTATCTTAATCCTTCTCATAATTTTGGCGTCGTCAGCAAACATTGAGAGGAATGAGTCTATACCCTCTGGGAGATCATTTACGTATATCAGAAACAGGATAGGTCCAAGCACAGAGCCCTGTGGGACTCCACTGGCGACTTCACGCCATTCTGAGTTCTCACCCCTCACTGTAACTCTCTGCTTCCTATTGCTTACCTACTCCCTTATCCACTGGAGCGTCCTACCAGTTACTCCTGCCTGTTTCTCCAGCTTATGCATCAACCTTTTATGGGGTACTGTGTCAAAGGCTTTCCGACAGTCCAAAAAATGCAGTCCGCCCGTCCTTCTCTTTTTTGCTTAATCTTTGTCACCTGATTGTAGAATTCTATCAAGCCTGTAAGGCAAGGTTTACCCTCCCTGAACCCATGTTGATGGGTTGTCACGAAGTCTCTTCTCTCCAGATGTGTTATTAGGTTTTTTCTCACAATCTTCTCCATCACCTTGCATGGTATACAAGTTAAGGACACTGGCCTGTAGTTCAGTGCCTCTTGTCTGTCACCCTTTTTAAATATTGGTACTACATCAGCAGTCTTCCATATTTCTGGTAGGTCTCCCGTTTCCAGTGACCTACCATACACTATGAAGAGTGGCAAGCAAAGTGCTCCTGCACACTCTTTCAATACCCATGGTGAGATTCCATCCGGCCCAACGGCTTTTCTCACATCCAGCTCCAATAGGTGCTTCTTGACCTCATCTCTTGTAATTTCGAACCTATCCAAGGTCACCTGGTTTGCTGCCACCTCTCCTAGCGCCGTGACTTCTCCCTGTTCTATTGTAAAGACCTCCTGGAACCTTTTGTTGAGTTCTTTACACACTTCTTTGTCATTCTCTGTGTACCTGTCCTCGCCCACCCTAAATTTCATCACTTGTTCCTTCACTGTTGTCTTCCTCCTGATGTGACTGTGTAGTAGCTTTGGTTCGGTCTTGGCTTTATTAGCTATATCATTTTCATACCTTTTCTCAGCTGCTCTTCTCACACTAACATACTCGTTCCTGGTTCTCTGGTATCTCTCTCTACTTTCTGGTGATCTGTTATTACGGAAGTTCCTCCATGCCCTTTTGTTCAGCTCCTTTGCTTTCATACATTAACTATTAAACCACGGATTCTTCCTTTGTTTCTCTGTTTTTTCCTACCGGACTGGGCCAAACCTGCTTACAGCCTCCTGACATTTTTGGGTGACATAGTCCATCATGTCTTGTACGAACTTGGTTCCGAGCTCTGTGTCCCAATTTATATCCCATAGGAATTTATTCATCTCCTCATAGTTTCCCTTTCGGTATGCCAGCCCTTTGTTTCCCAGTTCTTTTTTGGGGTGATAATTCCTAGTTCAACCAGGTACTCAAAGCTTAATACGCTATGATCACTAATTCCCAAGGGGGCTTCCAACTTAACTTCCCTTATATCCGACTCATTTAGGGTAAATATCAGATCAAGCAAGGCTGGTTCATCCCCTCCTCTCATTCTTGTCGGTCCCTTGACGTGATGACTTAGAAAGTTTCTTTTTGCCACATCCAGCAGCTTAGCTCTCCATGTGTCTGGGCCTCCATGTGGGTCTCTGTTTCCCCAATCTCTCTTCCCATGGTTGAAGTCTTCCATGATTAACAGCCTGGATCCGTTCCTGCTAGCCACAGAAGCTGCTCTCTCTATTATTTTGATGGTGGCCAAGTTGTTTCTATCATATTCCTGTCTGGGTCTTCTGTCATTCGGTGGGGGGTTATATATGACTACTACTATAATTTTCTGTCTTCCAGTTGCTATGGTGTCTGATATGTAGTCACTAAAATCTGCACAGTTCTGAATTACCATCTCTTCGAAACTCCAACCTTCTCTGAGTAGCAAAGCTACACCACCTCCTCCTCTTCCTTCTCTCTCTTTCCTCAGTTCATAGTAGCCCTGTGGAAACACTGCGTTTGTTATGGTTTTCGTTAGCTTTGTTTCTGTGAGTGCTATTATGTCTGGGTTTTCTTCTAGTGCCCATTCTCCGAGTTCACTTGTTTTATTTGTAATCCCATCTATGTTAGTGTACATTGCCTTGAATCTCACTTTCTTCTGTTCATTTTCTTGTCCCTTTCTTGGCGAGCATTCTGCTGGTGTGGGAAGCTGTTCCGTGGGTGAGAAGATCTGTGAGGTGGTTTGCAGGATCTCAGAGGAGTTTGGAGTGGGTTGTGGGGGTTTCAGGGAAGGGGGAACAGGTAGGGTGTGGGTTAAGGAGATTTGGGGGACATGGAGGACATGGGGTGAGGGGGGAGGAGGGATAGGGTGGGTATGAAATGAAGGGGGAGCGGGGAAAGGTGGAAGGGGGGACATGATGGGAATGGGGAAGGGGTGACAGGGTCAGAATGGGGTGGGGGGGAGGGAGGGTTGGGTGGGGGCAGGTAGGGTGAGGGGAAGGGAGGGTTTCTATGCAGAGGGGGGTGGTGGTGTTGCCCTCCCCTCTGGTGTTGTTGGGATGCTGGTTTTGGGTTCGCCTCTTGTCTCAAGGACTGTTGTGTTGGGGGCTGTGATTTCCTGGTTTGCTCCTCTCTCCCTGCGCTTCCTCCTTGCCTCTGCTGCCCTGGCTCTCTCCTCCTTCGCCCTGTCCCTCTGCAGGAATACTTTTTTGTATCCCTCCACATGCTGCAGTCGACTCTTTTTTTCGAGAATATCCTCCTTCGTGGTTTCGTTTGTAAACACCACCTTTACAAGTCGATTTCTGTCCTTGTTGTACCAGCCCAACCTGAAAACCTTCTCAATGTTTTGTTCAGCCCCTTCCATCTGTAACCCCTTCAGTAGCCCCTGTACTGCCTCTCTATCCTTGCTATTCCATTCTTGCCTGTTGGATCCTTCCTGTTCTTTGATGCCTACAACTACCACTGATCTTTTTCTCTCCAGAAGCTGAGTGGTGCACCTTGCTGCTTCCTGTGAGGTGGCTGCTTGCATGGCTACCTCCCTCACTGTGTCCATAGCTTCTGACCTCTTTTTCAGTATGTCCGTAAATGTTTCAGGTACAGAGGTATTTCCTTCCAATGTAACATTCCCACCTTCCCTTTGGATGATAATCTGATGCTCGGTCTCTTTATTTTTCTCTGTGAGGGATTTGATCTCTTCCCCTGCTGATGTCAGCTTACTTTGCAGGTTGTTAATTGTAATCCTCATTTCCTGCATCTCCTTCCTGAATTCCTCCAGAACTTGGGTTAACATGTCCTTCGTTTGGTCCCTCTGGCTGTTCCCTGTGTCCCTGTTGCATCTACCTGCCATTTTGTCCCTTGTCAAGAGAGAGAGCAAGAATAGTTCTAGTGTGTGTGTGTGTGTGTGTGTGTTTACTAGTTGTGTTTTTACGGGGGTTGAGGTCTGCTCTTTCGGCCCGCCTCTCAACTGTCAATCAACTGTTTACTAACTTTTTTTTTTTTTTTTCCACACCACACACACACACACACACACACACACACCAGGAAGCAGCCCGTGACAGCTGACTAACTCCCAGGTACCTATTTACTGCTAGGTAACAGGGGCATTCAGGGTGAAAGAAACTTTGCCCATTTGTTTCTGCCTCGTGCGGGAATCGAACCCGCGCCACAGAATTACGAATCCTGCGCACTATCCACCAGGCTACGAGACGCCCTACCAGGCTACGAGGCCCCCTCTGTGTGTGTGTGTGTGTGTGTGTGTGTGTGTGTGTGTGTGTGTGTGTGTGTGTGTGTGTGTGTGTGTGTGTGTGTGTGTGTGTGTGTGCTCACCTAATTGTGGTATCTCTCCCAACCCTTTACGGAGCTTGAGCTTTGGCTCTTTGGTCCAGCCTCTCAACTGTCAATCAACTGGTGTACAGATTCATGAGCCTACTGGGCTCTATCATATCTACATTTAAAGCTGTATATGGAATCCGCCTCCACCACCTGTTAACTACTCTGACACTGAAAAAGTTCTTTCTAACGTCCCTGTGGCTCATTTGGGTACTCAGTTTCCACCTGTATCCCCTTGTTTGCGTATCGCCAGTGTTGAATTGTTTATCCTTGTCTACCCTGTCAATTCCCCTGAGGAATTTGTAGGTAGTGACCGTGTCTCCCCTCACTCTTCTGTCTTCCAGTGTCGTAAGGTGCATTTCCCGCAGCCTTTCCTCGTAACGCATGCCTCTTAGTGCAAGGACTAGTCTAGTGGCAATCCTCTGAATTTTTTCCAGCTTCGTCTTGTGCTTGACAAGGTGCGGGCTCCATGCTGGGGCCGCATACTCCAGGATTGGTCTAACGTATGTGGTGTACAAGATTCCGAACGATTCCTTACGCAGGTTCCTGAAGGCTGTTCTGATGTTAGCCAGCCTCGCATATGCCGCAGCCGTAATTCATTTTATGTGGGCTTCAGGAGACAGGTTTGGTGTGATATCAATTCCTAGATCTTTCTCTCTTTCCGTTTCATTAAGTACTTCATCTCTTATTCTGTATCGTATGTCTGGCCTCCTGTTTCCACCGCCTAGTTTCATTACTTTGCATTTACTCGGTTAAACTTTAGCAGCCATTTGTTGGACCATTCATTCAGTCTGTCTAGGTCGTCCTGTAGCCTCCTACTATCATCCTCTGTTTCAATCCTTCTCATAATTTTTGCATCATCAGCAAACATTGAGACAAACGATTCTATACCCTCTGGGAGATCATTTACATATATCAGAAACAGTATAGGTCCAAGGACTGACCCCTGCGGGACTCCACTTGTGACGTCGAGTCCCGCAGCCTGTGTTGCCTGTCAGCCCGTCTTGTTATGGTTCTTGTGTGTACTCACCTAATTGTGCTTGCGGGGGTTGAGCTCTGGCTCTTTGGTCCCGCCTCTCAAGTTTCAATCAACTGGTGTACAGATTCCTGAGCCTATTGGGCTCTATCATATCTACATTTGAAACTGTGTATGGAGTCTGGCTCCACCACAACACTACTTAATGCATTTCATTTGTTAACTACCCTGACATTGAAAAAATTCTAACGTCTCTGTGACTCATCTGGGTACTAAGTTTCCACCTGTGTCCCCTTGTTCCTGTTCCACCCGCGCTAAAGAGTTTGTTTTTGTCCACAATGTCAATTCCCCTGAGAATTTTGTAGGTGGTTATCATGTCTCCCCTTACTCTTCTGTTTTCCAGGGTTGTGAGGTTCAGCTCCCTTAGCCTTTCCTCGTAACTCATTCCTCTCAGTTCCGGGACCAGTCTGGTGGCATACCTCTGAATCGTCTCTAGTTTCGTCTTGTGTTTAACTAGGTATGGACTCCAGGCTGGAGCTGCATACTCCAGGATTGGTCTTACATAAGTGGTATATAGGGTCCTGAACGATTCCTTACACAAGTTTCTAAAGGCAGTTCTTATATTGGCTAGTCTAGCATATGCCGCTGATGATATCCTTTTGATGTGGGCCTCTGGGGACTGGTTCGGTGTGATATCGACCCTCAGATCTTTCTCTCTATATGACTCTTGTAGGATTTCACCTCCCAGATGGTACCTTGTGTTCAGCCTTCTGCTCCCTTCGCCTAATTTCAATACTTTACACTTTCCTGAGGTAAACTTTAGCATCCATATTCTAGACCATTCCTCCAGTTTGTCCAAGTCGTCTTTGTCTATCTTCATCTGTTTTGATTCTTCTCATAATTTTTACGTCATCAGCAAACATTGAGAGGAAGGCGTCTGTACCCTCTAGAAGGTCGTTTACATATAATAGAAACAGGATGGGTCCGAGAACAGGGCCCTGTGGAACTCCACTGGTGACATCTCGCCACTCTGATGCCTACCCCCTCACCGTTCCTCGCTGTTTCCTATTGCTTAGATACTCCCTTATCCACTGGAGCACCTTTCCTTCGACTCCTGCCTGCTGCTCCAACTTTTGTAACAGCCTTTTGTGAGGTACTGTGTCAAAGGCTTTCGGACTGTCCAAGAAAATGCAGTCTGCCCACCCTTCTCTTTCCGGCCTAATATGTGTTGCTTGGTCATAGAATTCTATTAGGCCTGTGAGGCACGATTTACCATCACTGAACCCATGCTGGTGGTGTGTTACAAAGCTGTTTCCCTACAGATGCTCTACTAGCCTTTTCCTCACAATCTTCTACATCACCTTGCATGGTATACAAGTTTGGGAAACTGGCCTGTAGTTCAGTGCCTCTTGCCTGTCACCCTTTTTGTAAATTGGGACTACGTTAGCTGTCTTCCAGCTTTCCGGAAGGTCCCCCGTTTCCAGTGACCTGTTATACACCATAGAGAGTGGCACACTTAATGCTTCTGCGCCTTCTTTTAGAATCCACGGTGAGATTCTGTCAGGCCCAACAGCTTTTGACACATTCAGCTCCAACAGATTCCTTTTGACCTCATCACTGGTGAGGTAAATTTCCTCCAAGGTTGTTCGGTTTGCCTCCTCATTTAGTGCATGGATCTCTCCTTGTTCAATTGTGAAGACCTCCTCGAATCTCTTGTTGAGTTCTTCACACACCTCTTTGTCGTTCTTTGTGTATCTGTTCTCCCCTTTTCTCAGTTTCATCACTTGTTCCTTCACTGCTGTTTTCCTCCTGATGTGGCTGTAGAGCAGTTTTGGTTGGGTCTTAGCTTTACTCGCCATGTCATTTTCGTACTGCCTCTCTGCTTCTCTCCTCGCTCTGATGTACTCATTTCTGGCCCCCCTGGTAGCTCTCCCTGCTCTCTGGTGTTCTGTTGTTCTTGTAGTTTCGCCATGTTCCTTTACTCAATTGCCTTGCTGCCGCACATTCCTGGTTGAACCATGGATTCTTCTGTTGCTTTTCATTTTTCACTTTTTGGACTGGGATAAACTTGTCTGCAGCCTCCGGACACTTCTGAGTGACATAATTCATAATATCCTATACAGTCTTTTCTCTGAGTTCTGCTTCCCATGGTATTCCCATTAGGAAGTCCCTCATCTCGTCATATTTTCCTCTTCGGTAACTTAGTCTTTTTCCTTCCAATCCCATCCTTGGATAGGTTATCCCTACTTCTACCAGATACTCAAATATAAATACACTGTGTTCACTCATTCCTATGGGGGCTTCATATTTGACTTCTTAAGGTGAAAATCAGGTCGAGTCTAGCTGGTTCGTCGTTTCCTCTCATTCTTGTGGGCCCCTTGACATGTTGGCTCAGAAAGTTCCTTGTACTCACTTCCAAAAGTTTAGATCTCCATGTATTTTCACCTCCATGTGGGTCCCCATTCTCCCAGTCTATCTTTCCATGGTTGAAATCGCCCATGATTAAGAGTCTGGATCCATTCCTGCAAGCAACTGAAGCTGCTCTCTCTATTAGGTTAATGGTAGCCATGTTGTTTCTGTCGAACTCTTGTCTGGGTCTTCTGTCATTTAATGGAGAGTTGTAAATGACTGCCACTATTATCTTAGGTCCACCCTTTGTCATAGGTCCTGTTATGTAATCTCTGAATCCGTCGCAACCCGGAATTTCCATCTCTTCAAAGCTCCAGTCCTTCCTTTTCAGCAGAGCCACTCTTCCTCCTCCTCTTCCATCTCTCTCTTTCCTTACTATATTAAAGTCATTTGGAAACACAGCATTTGTTATTACTCCTGAGAATTTTGTTTCTGTGAGTCCTATTACATCTGGGATTTCTTCCTGCGCCCTTTCTACCAGTTCACTTGCTTTGTTGGTAATCCCATCGATGTTTGAGTACATTACCTTGAAGCTCATTTTCCTATGTCCATTTGCACCCACCCTCCCCACTAGTGCAGGAAGCTGTTCCATAGGCATGTCTGCTTGGGTAGGCTCATCCTCCTGTGGGGTAGTTACCAGGGGTTCTGAGGGAGGTGGGGGTGGGGGGAAGGAGGGGCAAGGGGAGGATGGCTTAGAATTGGGGTGGGGGACGGAGGACTTTGTTCATGTCTTGGCCGGCTTGGGGCAGGAGGAAGACCAGGGGGTGGGAGGGAAGGGGGTACTCAGGGTAGGGAGGGAGGATGGGATTGGGGGAAATGGTGGAACTCCCCAACTATAGGGTGGTGAGTTGGGATGTTGCAGTCCCCTCTGGAGTTCCTGAGGTGCTGGGTTGGGGTTCCACGCTCCCCACTGGGATTGCTGGGTTGGGGGTTCAGGTTCCCTGGCTCCCTTCCCTCAGCCTGCGCCTTTTCCTTGCATCTGCTGCCTGTATTATCTCTGTCCTGGTCATGTCCCTCTGAAGGAATACCTGTCTGTAATTCGTTACATATTTCAGTTTGCTCTTTTTTGCTAGGATGTTCTCTTCGATGCACTCGTTTTTGAGCACTACCTTGATCACCCGGTCTTTGGCTTTGTTGTACTGGCCAATCCGGAAAAACTTTTCTATTTCTGTCCTTTCCAGACCTATCTCCTTTAGTATCCCTGCCACTGCAGCTTTGCCCTTAGACCTCCATTCTTCCCTTGTGGAACCCTCTTGTTCCTTAACACCTATCACTACTACAGCTCTTTTACTTTCCAGTAACTGGCTCGTGCATCTAGCTGCCTCCTGTGAGGTTACTGCTTTCATTACAACTTCCTTGACTGTGGACATTGCTCCTGGGCTCTTCAGCATTTCAGCAAAGGTGGCACCCATTGTAGGGGTGCCTGACATTGCTGCATCTCCTGGTACCTGGGGGTTGGTCCCCTGGGCCACAGTCTGAGATCCTGTTTATAGGTTTGTTATCTCCTCTTGCGCTGCCTTTAGTTCATTCTGAAATATATTTATAAGTCCTCTCATGTCTTTCAGTTCCTCATTGATTTCCCTCCATGCGCGAACAGTCATCTCCATGTATGATTCGTCCTGTTCCTCTCCGCCACCTGTGTTCTGTTTTCTTACCATCCTGCTTGATCCCTCTTCTTTTCCCTAGCGTTTGTTAGTCAACACTAACCCCAGTATGTGAGTGAGTGTGTGTGTGTGTGTGTGTGTGTGTGTGTGTGTGTGTGTGTGTGTGTGTGTGTGTGTGTGTGTGTGTGTGTGTGTGTGTGTGTGTGTGTGTGTGTGTGTGTGTGTGTGTGTGTGTGTGTGTGTGTGTGTGTGTGTGTGTGTGTGTATGTGTGTGTGTGTGGGCAGAGAGGGGGGGGGAGAGGAAGGAGAGGGGGAGAGAGGAAGGAGAGGAAGAGAGAGAGGAAGGGTAGGGAGAGCGAGGGAGGAGATGGAGAGAGGGAAGGGGAGGGAGAGCGGGGGGGGGGGGAGAGCGAGGGAGAGAGGAAGATCAGGAAAGAAGGAGAGAGAGAGAGAGAGTGTGGCGAGTGGGAGTAGGGGGGGAGGAGTGTATTGGGTTAGTGAGATGGGGGGGGGGAAGAGAGGGGGTAGATTATGAGTGAGGTCTTATCCCAGCAAACATTTTCATGTGTTTAAAACATCCTAAAAACGACATTTCATTGTTTTCAGCACGTTTATAATTACGTTTAGAAAAGGTTTTTTGAGAACTTTTATATACAACCTTAGAACGTATATAATTAACATTTCTAAAAACTTTTTTATGATCTTTTAATTACCTACATTAAAGCGTTTAGGGTAAATTAGGGTATAATAATTTTGTAATTCATATCTGAAATAGAAAGGGAGAGAAAGAAAGAAGACATATCTGAGATAGAAATGGACATCCTATATATGTATGTGTAAATTACAAATAAATAGGGTACAAAAAGAGAATTAAAATATTATATTTATTTAATTAAGAATGAGTAATACAACAAAATATATGTAATAGCTCGAAATATATAGACTATATCTATAACAGAATATAAAAGTAAAAATTTAAAAATCTATATATGCAATATGTGAACACAATAGATTTTGTGATCAAGCAGCCTGTGATTCATGTCATGCTGAGATCAGTCTGACGTTACAAGCAGTTATTGTTACTTAAAACTAAAACAAGTAAAATTTTCCGAGTATACATATAACACTATAGTTTTTCTATGACTAATAATAAAAATCTATTAATCAAAAGTTTAGGACTAATTAACTAAAAATAAAAATCTACAAGTGAATGTAAACACAGTCAAGTATAATATTCATGTAGAAAGAGAAAGAAAAAGAGAGAGAAGGAAAGAAAGAGAAAGAAAGAAAGGGAGAAAGAGAAAGAAAAGAAAAAACAGTCATGTATAATATTCATATTAGCACCATGCAATATAACTTAGATTAAGTAAAAAATCTCAGACATTTTTAAATCAAATGAAATATGAGAGCCAGAGAGAGAGACCCAGAGCCAGAGAGAGAGAGCGAGAGCCAGAGAGAGAGCGCCACAGAGCCAGAGAGAGAGAGCGTGAGCCAGAGAGAGAGAGAGTCAGAGAGAGAGAGAGTCAGAGAGAGAGAGAGAGCCAGAGAGAGAGAGAGAGCCAGAGAGTGAGAGAGAGCGAGCCAGAGAGAGAGAGAGCCAGAGAGAGAGAGAGAGCCAGAGAGAGAGAGAGAGCCAGAGAGAGAGAGAGAGCCAGAGAGAGCGAGAGCCAGAGAGAGCCAGAGAGAAAGAGAGCCAGAGAGAGCGAAAGAGCCAGAGAGAGCGAGAGAGCCAGAGAGAGAGAGACAGAGCCAGAGAGAGAGAGCCAGAAAGAGAGAGAGAGAGAGAGAGAGAGAGAGAGAGAGAGAGACAGAGAGAGAGAGCCAGAGAGAGAGAGAGAGAGGGAGGGAGAGAGAGAGAGAGAGAGCCAGAGAGAGAGAGAGAGAGAGCCAGAGAGAGCGAAAGAGCCAGAGAGAGTGAGAGAGCCAGAGAGAGAGAGAGAGAGAGCCAGAGAGAGAGAGAGAGAGAGAGAGAGAGAGCCAGAGAGAGAGAGAGAGCCAGAGAGAGAGAGAGAGAGCCAGAGAGAGAGAGAGAGAGGGAGGGAGGGGGAGAGAGAGAGAGAGAGAGAGAGAGAGAGAGAGAGAGAGAGAGAGAGAGAGAGAGAGAGAGAGAGAGAGAGAGAGAGAGAGAGAGACAGAGAGAGAGAGAGAGACAGAGAGAGAGAGAGAGAGACAGAGAGAGAGAGAGAGCAAGAGAGAGAGAGAGAGAGAGAGAGCCAGAGAGAGAGAGAGAGAGAGAGAGAGCCAGAGAGAGAGAGAGAGAGCCAGAGAGAGAGAGAGAGCCAGAGAGAGAGAGAGAGCCAGAGAGCCAGAGAGAGAGAGAGAGCCAGAGAGAGAGAGAGAGAGAGAGAGAGAGAGCCAGAGAGAGAGAGAGAGAGAGAGAGCCAGAGAGAGAGAGAGAGAGAGAGAGCCAGAGAGAGAGAGAGAGAGCCAGAGAGAGAGAGAGAGAGCCAGAGAGCCAGAGAGAGCGAGAGAGAGAGAGAGAGCCAGAGAGAGAGAGAGCCAGAGAGAGAGAGAGAGCAAGAGAGCCAGAGAGAGAGAGAGAAAGAGAGAGACAGACAGAGACAGAAAGACACACACACAACAAAAGAGGAGACAGAACAAAATTAAGGCAAGGAGAGAGAAGACAGAACAGAAACAACAGAGAGAGGAGAGAAATGAGAAATCATTGAAGAGAAGGGGAAGAGAAACACAAGATAAGAAAAAGATACAAGAAAAATATACAAGATAAAAATGACATAAATGAATACCACAAATATAAAAAGTAAAGGAAGAGAGAAGCTAGAAGAGACAGGAAACGAGAGGTGTTAGAAGAGAGGAGGAAAGGAGAGATTAAAAGACAAGAAAAACAGGAGAGAAACGTAAAAGAAATAAAAAAAAGGGACATTTGTGAGGAGAGAAAATAAAGAGACCAGAGAAGACCATATATCAAGAGTGTGAGGATAAAGACTTATATATTTTCTTAGTAGACATCCTCTGGCTCTTGTTGCCCTTCTTGTATACGAATTGTACTTGCAAGTTTTCCCTGAAAAGATATTAACAAAATTAATATTTAATTATTTATTTATATAAATTACACACACACAAACTTACATATATATATATATATATATATATATATATATATATATATATATATATATATATATATATATATATATATATATATATATATATATATAAATATATATATATATATATATATATATATATATAATATATATAGACCAGAGACCAATTATATATATATATATATATATATATATATATATATATATATATATATATAATTTCGTAAACCTCACCCTGTAAACATTCATGTTTCTACATGTTAAACAAGCTACGAGGATGAGGGAAGGGGATGTTCCCTCCATGCTGGATATTATATTTACCAGGAAAGAGAAAGATATATTTATCATTCAGTACCTCCCTCCTTTGGTACCTCCCTCCTTTTACCCAAGTGACATTGTCACTTGGGTAAAAGTGACCATGTCTTTTTGGGAATAAAGTATGCAATGCATTATAATCTGGAAGAAAATGAGCTTGAAGCAGTTGAAAAACCTGACTTGTGGAGAGGTCATTATGGGGAACTCAGATATTTCCTTAAGGAATTTGACAAACACTTGCTGTTAGGACATGAAGTAAATGAGATGTATGTCAAGTTTTGTGAAATATATGATAATGGCACAACAAAATTTATACTAAAGCAGAGATGCAGAACTAGGAAAAGGGGAAAAATTGCCCAAACATACAAGCAATACAAAGATGCGAGAAACAACAATAGCAGTAAGGAGAGGGGCAGAAAGACTGACTTTCGGTCATATTCAACAACACAAATATACATACACACACACACACATTATTGGAAAAAATTGGAATTGGAATATTGGAAAAAATAATTAAAACTAAATGGGTAGAACACCTGGAGAGAAATGATATAATTTCAGACAGACAGTATGGTTTTCGATTTGGAAGATCCTGTGTATCGAATTTACTCAGTTTCTATGATCGAGCAACAGATATATTACAGGAAAGAGATGGTTGGGTTGACTGCATCTATTTGGACCTAAAAAAGGCATTCGACAGTTCCACATAGAGAGGTTGTTCTGGAAACTGGAAAATATTGGAGGGGTGACAGGTAAGCTTCTAATATGGATGAAAAATTTTCTGACATAGAAAAATGAGGGCAGTAATCAGAGGCAATGTATCGGACTGGAGAAATGTCACAAGTGGAGTACCACAGGGTTCAGTTCTTGCACCAGTGATGTTTATTGTCTACATAAATGATCTACCAGTTGGTATACAGAATTACATGAACATGTTTGCTGATGATGCTAAGATAATAGGAAGGATAAGAAATTTAGATGATTGTCATGCCCTTCAAGAAAACCTGGATAAAATAAGTATATGGAGCACCACTTGGCAAATGGAATTTAATGTTAATAAATGCCATGTTATGGAATGTGGAACAGGAGAACATAGACCCCACACAACCTATACATTATGTGAGAAATCTTTAAAGAATTCTGATAAAGAAAGAGATCTAGGGGTGGTTCTAGATAGAAAACTATCACCTGAGGACCACATAAAGAATATTGTGCGAGGAGCCTATGCTACGCTTTCTAACTTTAGAATTGCGTTTAAATACATGGATGGTGATATACTAAAGAAATTGTTCATGACTTTTGTTACGCCAAAGCTAGAATATGCAGCTGTTGTGTGGTGCCCAACAACAGAAGTTGGCCCATATCTTAAGAAGCACATCAACAAACTGGAAAAGGTGCAAAGACATGCTACTAAGTGGCTCCCAGAACTGAAGGGCAAGAGATACGAGGAGACGTTAGAGGCATTAAATATGCCAAAACTAAAAGACAGAAGAGGTGATATGATCACTACATACAAAATAGTAACAGGAATTGATAAAACCGACAGGGAAGATTTCCTGAGACCTGGAACTTCAAGAACAGGAGGTCATAGATTGAAACTAGCTTAACACAGATGCTAAAGAAATATAAGAAAATTCACTTTCGCAAATAGAGTGGTAGACGGTTGGAACAAGTTAGGTGAGAAGGTGGTGGAGGCCAAGACTGTCAGTAGTTTCAAAGCGTTATATGACAAAGAGTGCTGGGAAGACGGTCTCATCCTTTAACTACACTTAGGTAATTACACACACACACACACACATACATATTATATATATATATATATATATATATATATATATATATATATATATATATATATATATATATATATATATATCGGACAATTAGTAAAAAAAAAAAAAAAAATTTAAATTATTTTACCTTGTACCTAGATCCACCAGGCCTGTTTGGTGCATGTTTCAGTACTTCAGAAATCTGGAAGGTCACATCCTCCTCCTCAACTTGTGGATGTGCGTTGATAGATGATTCTGTAAAATTAAGTTATTTATATAATAATAAATTCAGTATAACAATAATATTCTGTAAAATTAAAAGTAATTTATACATCAATCAGATAAAACTCTCCAGAGATGGTGATACACAACATATAAAGGACAAGTTTCAGAACAAAATATGCATTTAGGAATAAGGTTTTGTACATGTAGGTAGCACATGAGAAAATAAGTGGAAGGTGATCAAGTTTATATTAACATGTTAATGACTTTGTTAAGGCTTTGCAAGAATGAAAAAATATTAATAATATAATATCACCTACCAATTAATTGTACATCATTTATAAGTCAATTATTTGCATTATTATTATTCAATACTAATGATATAAAAATGCATTTTGTAATCTACTATTTATGCAAGTATTAAGCACAGGATCATGAAATAAACTGCAAAATACTGTAATGGATAAACCAATTAAGTTTACATTTTCCTATAGCTAAGTCAGTCAGTTCTATTAGCAGCAGAGAACAATTATGCCCAACCTCTATTAAATGAAACAATCTTAAGAGCAAGTGATAGAAATATAATCATTTATGCTTGGGATTATGGAATGGTTCCAAATATGAAAAATATTAAGTTTTTTGGTTAAAATTTTTTAACTTAAAATTTACATTTTTAAGTGAATTTTAAACTTTAAAAAAATTATTTAATTTTTTGGTTACTTACTTAAAATAACATTATATAGTTCTTGTTTTTGTAGAAATGCCAATTTCTTCTTTTGCCCTTCCAGACTGTATAGTGACCACAGGCCGTTTGTTCATATCTTCATTATTCTTCGAACTGTGGTTGCACAATCAGACCCACGTACACTGGTTAAAAGCATCACCTAAAAGCAACAACAAAAATGTAGTACACTGACGAATTTTGAATATATATATATATATATATATATATATATATATATATATATATATATATATATATATATATATATATATATATATATATATATATATATATATTAGTTGATTTTATACCCGCATTAGGTCAGGTGATAATACAATGAAGGTGAAAACATGGGGGGATACATAAGGGATAAACATAGGGGCTGCAGAAGGCTTATTGGCCCATACGAGGCATCTCCTATCTAAACACAAAGATTAATCCAGTGTAATTGGCCTGTTATGTTGTAACATAACATATATATATATATATATATATATATATATATATATATATATATATATATATATATATATATATATATATATATATGTGTGTGTATATATATATATATATGTATGCCATATACATATATATGCTATGTTGTATGCTACAACTTGGCTGATAATAAAGCCATTCACAACTGCAGGCCTAATAAAAAAAGGAGGTGGCATAGCAATATCTTACAAAGATACCTTCATCTGCAATAGTCTCATTAGTAATAGAGACGACTATTGTGAATATACCTTTGTCAAGTTCTCCAGTAAATCCCTTAAATCCTCCTTGACTATAAGTGCCATCTATAGATTTCCCAATACCGACATAGCTTCATTCTCAGATAACGTAAGGAATCTTATCATAAATAACAATCTCAACAAAAATCAAACCAACTTAGTGGTTTGTAATGGTGAACAAAACATGCAGATACTTATATATAACCTGTGAATAGAGTGTAATAACACCAAAACTATTTGTTTATTGTTTTATGACCATAATAATTGAATCACTAATATGATTCACTAATATATAATCCTAATAATAATCACTAATATATAATCCATTGAGCATGCTGCATCTCTTTCAGTCTCTTTGCAATTTGAACAAGAGGGTTTTTAATTGATCGAACCATATTCTTAAAGTAAAGTAAATGAGATGTATTCCATATTTTGCAAAATATACGATGAAGGCACACAAACATTCATACCAAAACTGAAGGGCAGGATTTATGAGGAGACATTAGAGGCATTAAATATTCCAAACTAGAAGACAGAAGGAAAAGAGGAGATATGATCACTACGTACAAAACAGTAACAGGAATTGATAAACTTGATAGGGAAGATTTCCCGAGACCTGGAATTTCAAGAACAAGAGGTTATAGATTTAAACGAACTAAACAAAGATGCCGAAGAAATGTAAGACAATTCACTTTTGCAAACAGAATGGTAAACGGTTGGAACATGTTAGGTGAGAAGGTGGTGGAGGCCAAATCCGTCAAAAGTTTCAAAGCATTATATGACAAAGAGTGCTGGGAAAATGGGACACCACGAGTGTAGCTCTCCATCCATCTGATTGATAACCCAAATGAATTTTTCATGGATATGATACCAACATCAAATCATAAATCAGATGTGATCCTATCCCCACTGGATTTTGAAGAAGCCATAGACAGTATGCCTATGCACTCTGCACCAGGCCCTGACTCTTGGAACTCTATATTCATCAAGAACTGTAAAAAACGTTATCGCAGGCCCTTCACATTCTTTGGAGACAAAGCCAAGATACTGGCATTGTCCCTGACATACTAAAAACAGCAGAGATAGCACCGCCCCATAAAGGAGGAAATAAGGCAGAGGCAAAAAACTACAGACCGATAGCACTAACATCGCACATCATAAAAATCTTTGAGAGAATGCTAAGAAGTAAGATCACAAAATACATGGAATCACAGCATCTCCATAACCCCAGACAACATGGTTTCAGAACAGGGCGCTCTTGCCTATCACAGTTGCTGGACCACTCTGACATGGCACTAGATGCCATGGAAGACAAACAAAACGCTTTGACAAAAAAAAAGCCTTTGACAAATGTGACCATTGTGTTATTGCACATAAAATGCGTTCAAAAGGAATTACCGGAAAAATAGGCAGATGGATATACAACTTCCTGACTAATAGAACCCAATGTGTAGTAGTCAACAAAATAAAATCTGGACCATCAACCGTAAAGAGCTCAGTCCCCAAGCGTACTGTGCTTGCTCCAATACTTTTTCTCATCCTCATATCGGACATAGACAAGGACACAACCTATAGTACTTGATCATCCTTTGCAGATGACACTAGAATCTTCACGAGAGTAGGCAACATAGAGGACACGGCAAACCTCCAATCAGATGTAAATCAGGTCTTTCTATGGGCTACAGAAAATAACATGGTGATTAACGAACATAAGTTTCAGCTCATGTGCTACGGAAAAAATAAAAAATATAAAAACGGAAACCACTTACAAAACTCAGTCAAATCATAACATTGAACGGAAAAGCAACGTAAAGGATTTGGGTGTACTGATGTCAGAAGGCCTTACATTTAAAGAACACAATAAAGTAGCCGTCACAACTGCAAGAAAAATGACAGGATAGATAACAAGAACTTTTCACACTAGAGATGCTATACCGATGATGATAGTTTTCAAGACGCTAGTGCTCTCTAGAGTGGAATACTGCTGCATAATGAAAGCCCCTTTCAAAGCTGGAGAAATTACTGACCTATACTTATGCATTTATCTTCGGTTTAACACAACAGGCACCAGACACACGCTAGGCATCATACACACTAGGATAAAACAAACATTAGGCTGGAAGTCAGAAAAGAATTCAAAGAATTTTACTGGAAAGGCTTGCTGTTAGGAAAGGAAGTAATTGAGATGAATTAATGCACAGTATGTCAATTTTGTGAAATATATGATAAAGGAACAAAAACATTTATACCAAAACAAAGATGCAGAACTAGGAAACAGGATTTGTTCAACTGAAATTTCAAGACGGACAGAGACCAAAAGACACAAAAATGGAATCAATATACGAAGAGGCCAAACCCCCAAACATACCAGTAATACAAAGAGAAACAACTACACGGCAGTGAGGAGAGAGGCAGAAAGAAATTTTGAAAAAAAGGAACAAACAAATGTAAAGTAGAACAAATCATATTCTATAAATACAGCAACAACCAATTGCAGGTAAAGGATAATATTCAGAGCTTTTAAATGCATGGATGGCGAAATACTCAAGAAATTGTTCACGACTTTTGTTAGACCAAAGTTGGAATATGCAGCGGTTGTATGGTGCCCATATCTTAAGAAGCACATAAACAAACTGGAAAAGGTGCAAAGACATGCTACTAAGTGGCTCCCAGAACTGAAGGACAAGAACTATGAGGAGAGGTTAGAGGCATTAAATATACCAAATATACTACACAAATATATATACTACACATGCACAATAAACTACCCTACACAGGCTGAGTATGGTGTGTACAATAAATTATTAGCTAAAAGATAAGACTGAGTTTGTATAAATGGGGGTTAAGTCAGAGTGGGAAAATGTAAGTGGAGTGCCTAAAAACCCTGTCCTGGGACCTCTGTAATTCATAATATATACAAATAATTTAGACTCAGGTTTGATCAGCAATATTTGAAAATTTCCAGACGATACAAAAGGGATTTTTTTCTGGATTCAGGATTATTTTTTTATGGCTGAAAACAGGTTTTCAGCAATAAAAGAAATACAGTATTGCTGGAACAACCGTCGACATCTTCAAGAGAAAACCTGAACATCTTCAAGAAGTGAAGATGACCTTGAGAAGAAGTATAGGTTGGGAGAAGTATAGGTTAGGAATTGTCTCCAAAGAATTCTCAAAGAATTACTCGTTATTGCTATCCAAGATAATTAGACGAGCCAAAGCTAAATACTACGAAGATAAATTTACCCAAATAAAGAGTACCTTACCTAAAAATATGTATGTACCTTACGTAAATAAACATTTGATTTTGAAGTGCCGGACAAACAAGGCTGTGGTGGATATGTGGGCCTGAGGGGCCTGTCCAAGCAACAGCCTGTTGGATCAAGCTCTCACATGTCAAGCCTGGCCTTGGAAGGGCTTGGTGAGTAGAACAACTACCAGAACCCTATAATGCATGTATCAAGGTGTCCAGGCAGTGAGCACCACATAATGCAGTGCAGTCCTGTAAGAATAAGCACAGTAAGTATGGGCATGGAGGGGGTGCAGCAGTGGCTTGTGAAGGGCTGGAGAGTAAATGGACATGCCCAGGGGTAAAAAGCATTAGGGTAACAGAACATAGCCCATAAAAATAGTAATGACAATGAATGAATAATTATATGAATGCAATAATACTTCATATCTCAATAGGAAAACTAAGCAGGGTGCAAGACAAGGTACTGGTGGTGATAGTGGTTGGTACAAGTCCTCACATCCCCACAGACACCAGTAACAGCCCTCACCTCCCAACACAGTACCCTTGTAGCGAGTTAATCTTATACTCGCTTCATTATCTTATAGCATAACTAATTAACACTAATTACAGAAGCTACACAGGTGATACTTTGGTGTGAGTTGAGCGCACTGAGCGTCGGTATCGGTACACCCTTGTTCCTTAACAACCCTTTGGACCTTTATTACAGAAAAATAGAATCAATTAATTTAATAAAATATAAAATATAAGTGCTTACTTACGATAATACTATCGGTGGAACACAAAATCTTCTTCTTCTTGATAGTAGGTGCAGTTTGCATGAAGGGTTAGTCCTCGCCATGACTGAACTGACGACAAAATGGCCGATGTGTTGATATGGCGTCAGTTGACGCTGTGACGTCACAGGTGAGGGACGCTTTGCGCATTACTCCCTCGTACTTAAAAAGTACTACAGGTACTTTTTGGTTTTATTTTTGAATATGGCAGAAGTTGGACAGCTTTTCAAATCATTATAAGGGAGTGAGTTCCATAAACTAGGTCCCTTTATTTACATAGAGTGTTTACATAGATTAAGTTTGACTCTGGGGATATCAAAGAGATATTTATGTCTGGTGGGGACGTGGCCATGTGTTCTATTACATCTGTCCAGGAAGAGTTTCAGAACAGGGTTTGCAGTTAGAAAAAGGGCTTTATAAACGTAATTTACACAGGAGAATGTATGGAGTGAATTTGTTTAGCATGTTTAAGGATTTGAACAAGGGAGCTGTGTGTTGTCTGAAGGTAGAGTTAGTTATTGTCCTGATAGCAGATTTTTACTGGATGATGATGGGCTTGAGGTAGTTTGCAGAGGTTGAACCCCAAGCACAAACGCCATAAGAATGATAGGGATAGATAAGTGCATAATAGAGTGAGAGGAGAGCAGAGTAGGGTACATAATATCTGATCTTAAATAGTATACCAACTGTTTTAGAAACCTTTTTAGTTATGTGTTGTATATGGGTGCGGAAGTTGAGTCTCTTGTCTAAGTATAGGCTAAGAAACTTTCCATCATTTTTATTGCTAATGTTTACATTATCTATCTGAAGCTGAATTGCATTTGTTGATTTGTTTCCAAATAAGATATAGTAGGTCTTTTCTATGTTTTGTGTGAGGCTTGTTGGTTGACAACCACAAGTAGACTTTTTTTAATTAATTGTTTACAACATTATTTAACAGGAGTGGGTTGGGGTCAGAGTAGATGAGTAGTATCATCAGCCAACAATATAGGTTTAAGTATGTTAGAGACATTAGGGAGATCATTGATGTATATAAGAAACAGGAGGGTCCTAGGATGCTGCTCTGTGGCACCTTTACGGTAATTAAGTGGTAGAGTGGGAGAGGTTATATCATTGATGGCTTCATATTGGTGTCTGTTACTAAGATAGGATCGGATATAGTTTAGGGCAAGGCCACGGATTCCATAATGGTGGAATTTAAGTAAGAGGTAGTTATGGTTAACAGTATCAAAGGCCTTTCTCAGGCCGATGAAGAGTTCAATTGGAAACTCACTTTTGTCAAGGGCTGAGAAGATTAAGTCAAGCAGACTAACAATAGCATCATTGGTACTCTTTTGGGAGCGGAAGCCAAACTGACAGGGACTTAGTATATTGAATTTTACAAGATTGGAGTAGAGCTGTTTGTAAAAAAAAAAAAAATAATTTTGATAATATAGGTAGATTCGATATGGGTCTGTAATTATTTATGTCTGCCGTGTTACCTCCTTTATGAACTGGCGTTACTCTTGCTTTTTTAAGGATATCAGGGAAGGTATGACACTCTAGGGATTTGTTGAACAGCAGTGCTATGGATGGTGCAAGGGCATGGGAGGCACGCCTGTGTACCATCGATGGTATTTCACTAATGTTCCCAGCTTTGGTTTTTAGCGAGTGAATGATGGACACAACATCTGTAGGGCTGACCGGAGAGAGGAGAAGAGAGTTTGGATAGCTGCGTGAAAGATATGTGGTAACATATGTCTGAGTCTCTGGGATTTTTCGGGCAAGGTGAGCACCAAACGATGAAAAGAAGCTATTAAATTCAGTTGCTGTTTCAAGATCTGTTGCAGGTGTATAACCATCCTTGGAGATTTTTATCTTATTATGTAAATGTTGTTTAGCTCCTAGGATGGTAGAGATGGCTCTCCATGTGCTTTTTATGTTGCCTTTTGCTTCTTTGAATCTATTCTCGTAATAGGAACGCTTTGCTCTTATTATACTGGTAAGCACTGATGCATACCTCTTAACTACTTCTTTTCCAACTAGGCCAATCCTAAGTTTTTTTTCATATTCATGTTTCTTGTCGATTGCTTTAAGTATGCCATTAGTGAGCCAGGGATTATTTAACCTTTTTGCCAGTTACTTGCTTGGTGAGGAGAGGACAATAAGTATTGTAAAGGCTTTAAATTTTGGAAAGAGGCTAGTTAACGAATTATTATCCTGTGTATTGATAAATTTAGATTCCCAGTTTACATTGTGGAGGGCATTTGTGAGATTGCCTATTGCCGCTTCACATTGTAACCTAAAGGTAATTTTCTTGTTACCTGGTGGTGTTATGGCCATGTTCGCTACAAGGAAGGTAGGATAGTGGTCAGTTGTTCTGTCAGTGATTATACTTGATGTAAGAGGAGCTGTTATGTTGGTCCATCAGTGATCCAGGGTAGTCGCAGATGTTTGAGTGACTCGGGTGGGCCTGGTGATTGCGGGGATGAGCATACAGGAATTCATGCTGTTGAGGAAACAGTCTACTTGAGGGTTATTTTGTAGCCCTAGGTCAATATTGAAATCACCTCTGAGATCTATGTGATTTTTGTTGAGATTATTGTTTATGATAAGGTTCCTCAAGTTGTTATTGTATTTGTGTCTAGCTTCAGACACAAGCATGTTACAGTTATGTCTTAAAGAGTTGAGAGCAATTAAGGATGATAAAGAGTCACTTACAACTAATGTATCAAGTTTGGATACTTGTACACATTTCAGTGCAAGGAGCAAGGCAAATAGTTCAGTCTGAAGGGTAGAGGCCCAGTTGTTTATACGGACTCCCCACTCAAAATATAAGTCATATCCTATTGCCAGGACAACTGCACTTCCAGCTGCACCCGTTGGGCGCTGTAGGAAACCTTCAGTGTATATGATTTGAGAGAGAGAATGCTCTGTGGACAGAGCATCAATATGGCTTAAGACGTTGAGCTTTGCCTCAAGACAAAGCTGGGACTGATCTCTAATTTGCTCCTTTGATGGAAAGGGAGGGATTAAAATTGAAAAGGGTGTAATTTCCTACAGTGCAGGAAAGTGCTATTGTTGTCTCTCTTGGTACAAATTATAAATCTGATACTTTCTGAGTTCAGTTCCAATTTTATTTATCTATTTGAAACAATGTTTACATTCAATAAAGAAATTCTGGAGGGCTTCTGTGCAACGGTTAGGATGAGCTAGCCTAAGCATTTTTATACCAATTTGACAGTTATTTTCAGTAACACGATAAACAACGCTCGGAATATTAAGTTCCTTTCTCATATTAAGTATCTTTGTGGTACGAAGGCACCCAAGGATTATCCTCAAGGCTTCGTTCTGCAATTTTTCAAGCCCTCCAAGCTTTCTTTCAGGATGCCTTAAAGTTAGTTTAGTTCATTTATTATGCACCCCATACCCATCTTGTGGGCGGTAGTGGAAAGGGTTGCAGAGGCACATAATGGGCTCAGGGACTGAACCCAACAATTCATTTAGCTAAGCAAGTTACAATCTTGATGAGCTAGTTACAAAATTCAGTATAAGTCGTCACATCAACAATAGGTTCGAGATCGATCACAAGTACAGTTTCTAAATTAAGCAACTGACATATGTGGAGAGCTAGTGTCACAATTGATATGTTTGTCCTGCACACCGCTCCCCATCCAGTGGGCAGCGGTGGATAGGTTACAATCACTTAGTTACTACTTACAGTTAGCAAACTGGGGATATTTGGCTAAAATTTCTGGTACCAGATCATTTTGAATGAAATATTGACACATCGTTGGTACATTGGTTATAGAATTGTCTCTGAATTCACTATCACATAGTGACGAAGGGGTGTGCAAATAATTTTGTTGACAGTTAACATTTGGTCAGGTCTACATCGGCAGATAATGAGAATTCCCAGAAATACTTGTAACCGAGTCTAAGCCGAGCAGTAGTAACATCTAGAAGTCTGCTGATTTTATTGGATGAACTATAGATGTGTGGCTCCTTTTGCATAATAGTATTGAACGAAAGTTAATCTCCCCAAACACTTTCGCGTTTTGGGCAAGTTACCCCTCCACTCTCTCCATTTTTGTTTGGACATTCCCTGGTAGTGTGCGGAAATACTGAAAAGTGTATACTCTTTTCAACTTTGTCACCTTAATTCTCGTCCTATGTCTTTCATTTTGGTATCAATGCGTTCGCAATAGAATTCCCAACAGAACTATGTGCATATAATGTCAAAGACAGCAGCGCGCTCCACCCGCCGACAAGATGAATGTAGGCCAAGGGTACCAGAAAAAGAAAGCTGAGCCACCCTCAGGCAACTCTCATTACATTAGAGAGTGTGATAATACTGAAAAGTGTATACCCTTTTCAACTTTGTTACCTCAATTCTCATCCTAGTTTTTTCAATTTGGCATCAATGTGTTCGCAATAGAATTCTCTACAGGACTAAAGGCATATAAACTCCAAAAGCCCGGCTTACCATCCGCAACAAACAGAGTAAGCGAGAGTGTGTTACCAGGGAGCGCACAAGAGCGATAAAATGTATACACTCTTTTCATTTTGGTCACCCCAATTTTCATCCTAGGTCTTTCATTTTGGTATCAATGTGTTAGCAATAGAATTATCTACAGGTTTAAATGCATATAAACTCCAAAAGCAAGGTGTACCATCCGCACAAAACAGAGAAAGTGAGAGAAAGTAACCCGGGAGCACTCCAGTGCAATGTAATGTGAACACTCTTTTCACTTTGGTTACCTCAATTCTCGTCATATGTCTTTCATTTTGGTATCAATGTGTTCGCAATTGTATCTGCTGGCATTTTACCCTTTGCTTGGATCTGAAGGGTTTTAGGCTCACCACGATGCAATCTGATAGTACCACAGGTGTATATACCTATCTTCAAGTAGCAATTCACTCATTCAAACCGACTTATAATAGTTATCCATATATAAATGGTAATCTTTGTTCTACCTGTTAACCTGTCATATGAAGAAAGATTGTCAAAGCTTATATTACATTCTCTAGAAAAGCAAAGAATTAGGAGTGACATATGGTTGAGGTGCACAATGGGATGAATGGACATAACAAAGGGGACATTAATGGGGTATTAAAAGTAGCAACACAAGACAGAACTCGAAACAAAGTGTAAAAATTGGAAAAATTTAGATTTAGGAAAGAACTGCATGAGTAAATACACTGGGTTTGTACCTTAAGGTTCATGTATGCAATATTACAGAGT
Source organism: Procambarus clarkii (assembly GCF_040958095.1). Classification (NCBI taxonomy): domain Eukaryota; kingdom Metazoa; phylum Arthropoda; class Malacostraca; order Decapoda; family Cambaridae; genus Procambarus; species Procambarus clarkii. The sequence goes on from NC_091206.1 coordinate 27,284,171, forward strand.
TCCAGTTAACTCCCATGCATGCAATTACTTTATGTTATGTTTATGTTTTTTATGTTAAAATGTTTTTGTTGATTTGTTTGTATATTTTCATAAGTAAAGCATGCTTACCGTCTTATTCCAAGTTTTATGATAACTTTACAAGGTTTAAAACATAAAGTTCAATATATATTCTGGTTTTCACACAGGAATTATACGTTAATATAACATCATAATAACGTAATGATGTCGTGTAAATAACGTTATACTGACGTCATATAAATGTTATATTTATGTTATAAGAACGTAAATTGGATAGCTTTACAGAAAGTAAACAAAAAAAACTAAATGTTGACTGAAAATTATTTATTCTTAAATATAAAGCATGAAAACATTATAATACCATAGCATTCACTATTATTTTTAAATTTTTACATAAATCTTAAAAAACTGTGTCTCAAGAATATATGTTTTTAGTTATATCCTTTGGTTTTAAGAACATCAGATATACGTATTTATGTCAAAAGTTACAGTATTACCTTTGTGGAACCATTTAAAAACGTCCACAAACGTTCTGTGTTTGCTGGGATCCCCCTTCCACGAAAGGTGTTACTCCTTTCTAGCCTGACTGAACGTTTGTGTGTGTGTGCATGTGCATTTGTGTGTGTGTGTGTGTGAGTGTGTGTGTGTGTGTGTGTATGTTTGTTTTTGCGTGTGCGTGCGTGCAAACGTACATTTGCGTTCGTGCATGCGTGCGTGTGTGCGTGTGTTACGAGGGTCCCGTAAATGTCAACTTCTATCCAAAATGAGCCACTTTGAGATTTTAAATGTATATGGTATACTGAACAAGAATTTCATAACATTTTACCATACTCTGTACACCTGAAGAAAATGACCAAAGAGGGGTACCTACCAGTCAGCCTCCCACTTGCACAACCAGGTGACTAATTAAGATGGCTGGATGACGAGGTGATCCGTCATCGTCTCCCACGTGGTGATTCTCTAATCCAGTAGATTGATGATGGCTGTCCTTCTGTATCTAACACAAATCTCTGGAGTCAGTCACTGTATTGTTGTGTCTGTTGTGTTACAGTTCACCAATTTACTGTTCCACTGATCACTTGACCGAATATGTAAACAAAGCCTCGTGGCCTGTCTGGTGAATTCACTCTTTAACAAAAAGTTCTAGTGATAGCACAATATTTTTTTTTCCTATTCGCGGCGGTTATACGCTTTGTGATACCCCTAGATCTGTGATCTGTCACTGTAGCCTAAATTAACACAAAAATATTGGCGTTTATCTAGCGCGCGACCCCGTGACCCTCCTTTCACGGCTGGCTCGGTTCCACGACGTACATTGTGAGTGTGTGTGTGTGTGTGTGTGTGTGTGTGTGTGTGTGTGTGTGTGTGTGTGTGTGTGTGTGTGTGTGTGTGTGTGTGCGTGTGTGTGTGCGTGTGCGTGTGTGTGTGTGTGTGTGTGTGTGTGTGTGTGTGTGTGTGTGTGTGTGTGTGTGTGTGTGTGTGTGTGTGTGTGTGTGTGTCTGTGTGTCTGTGCGTGTGTGTGTGCGTGTGCGTGTGTGTGTGTGTGTGTGTGTGTGTGTGTGTGTGTGTGCTGTCTTGTTCAGCCTGTTTGTTTTGTGTAGTGTGGTTGGTGTTTGTTTTATGAAGTGATATTGATATTTGTGTTTTGTAGTGAAGTTTGTGTTGTGTAGTGTAGTTCGTGTTTGTGTTGAGTAGTGTGGTTAATATATGTGTTGCTTAGTGTGGTTGTTGTTCTGCCTAATGTGGTTGGTGTTTATGTTGTGAAGTGTGACTGGTGTTTGAGTTGTGTTGTGTTGTTGGTGTTTGTGTTTTGCAGTTTCGTTGGAGTTTGTGTTATGTAGTGTGAAGGGTGTTTGAGTTGTGTAGTGTAGTTGGTGTTTGCGTTATGAAGTTTGGTTGGTGTTTGAGTTGAGGTCGTGGCAATAGTGTTGTTATTTTGTAGTTGTGTTAGTGTTGGGTAGTGTTGTTGGTGTTTGAGTTGTGTAGTGTAGTTTTGTGTTATGTAGTGTAGTTTGTGTTGTGTAGTGCAGTTGGTATTTGAGTGGCGATAGTGTTGTGTTGTATAGGGGGTGTTTGTGTTGTGCTGTGTGACTGATGTTTTTGTTGTGAAGTGAGCCTGATGTTTAATGGTGTTTGTAGTATTGTTGTGTATATTTTTGTGTAGTGTGTTTGTGTGTTTGTGTTGTGTAGCGTGGTTTGTGTTTGTGTTATGTAATGTGATTGGTGTTTGTGTTGTGTAGAATAGTTGGTGTTTGAGTTGAGTAGGTGACGATAGTGTTGTGGAGTGCAGGTTGTGTTTGTGTTGTGAAGTGTAGGTTGTGTTTTTGTGTTGTGTGGTTGATGTTTGTGTTGTAATATGGATCGTGTTCGTATTATGTTGTGTTGTGTAGATTGTATTTGTCTTTTGTATTGGTCTATTTGAACTGTATTAATTGCTTGAATGGTGTTTGTGTTGTGAGGTGTAGTTGCAGTTTGTGTAGGTTAGTCTAGTTGATTTGGTTTTACGTTGTGTAGTTGGCGCTAGAGTTGTGTAGTTTGGTTGATTTTTGTGTTGTTTATTGTGATTGATGTTTGTGTTGTATAGTGAGGTTGGTGTTTGTGTTTTGCAGTGTGGATGGTGTTTATTTACAGTAGTGTGGATTGTGTTTGTGTTGCTTACTATGATTTGGGAACCGACCCGTGAGATTTATATTTATTTGATTTATATGAATTTATATAAAATTTATATGTACGTTAATTTATATATTTCGATAGTAATTTGTATGATGGTTAGCGGACTGTATTTCTGCAATATTCTCACAAATCAATTCTTACACATTAGGGGGGGAGGGTTATATTAAATTTATATATATGCAGCCAATCAAACTACAATATTAGACTACATATATTAGTAAATAAATTGAGGTGCCTTATCTTATTGTACAGCAGGCTTAGTCCACCAAGTACAACTAGGATGTAGACACCAAATAATCCTCGTGTGAGGCTAGCTTCCAACACCCAAGTAACTACTGATGCACCAAGATTAATTCTTATTTCCTCTTCTATTATTCCCGTCAAAGGGCACTAGTTGTAAGCCGGAATCCTAATATATGACAGCTATATCAGAGAAAACACTGCTACATTATTAGATAAGAACCAAGGATTAATTACCTGGGTTTAGTAGCTTGTCTGGTGTCCTATCCGGCTCGCCCTATATCTACTTAACAGTAACTGGCCAGAAATAATTAGATAAATGGGTTTCGGTAAGACAATTCATTTGTTTAGATGTTGGCTGCGAGTTGATGATGGAAGAAGCACTAATTTGATCTCCATAACACTTCGTCCAAAAGAGAATTTTAGGAGCTGAATTTGCTCCTACTACTATGTTCTTAAACAATCGCTGACCTCCCATACTACTGACGCCTTGGCTCTCCTTGTCCAGATGTTAATAAGAGATAGAATTGTCACATTTACTCTATTTTGATACTGATAATTAGGTAAATTCAATTGAGATGTTTTTATGATGTTATAAGTCCAAAGACTGCTGTATTAATAATAATTCCCAACATAATAGCAGGAGAATTTATAGTGCTATGTGGCAATATCTCGTTTTCTATTGACGGAAAATTCCACTGTGCAACGTCTTCTATGAGAAAATTTATATATATATATATATATATATATATATATATATATATATATATATATATATATATATATATATATATATATATATATACATATATATACATATATATATATATATATATATATATATATATATATATATATATATGTATATATATATATATATATATATATATATATATATATATATATATGTATATATGTAAACCAAAGATGCATCAAAAACGCCTGGAAATCGAAATGCTTCTGGACGATATCCATAAGCTAGAAGACAACAAAAAAGTCATCACCACTGACACACTTCAAGCTGAACTACTTGCAGAAGCAGGGAAAAAACGAGGAACATATTCATCTACAATCTTAACCCCACGACTCAAAGAAGCAGCGAAACAACTAAAAAATCTGAAAGACGTAACAATAAGAAAAGCCGACAAAACAGCAGCATATGTATTGATTCCTACCCATGAATACATGAACAAAATTAGCGACATCCTAAGTGACGACTCCAAATTTCAACGAATCACGAGGAACCCCGTAGAAGACCTTAAGCGGAAAGTAAACAAAACAATTACAGCAATCAACGCAAAGAAAGGTAGTGTGCATTTCAATAAACTTCAAGGCGACTATGGCTTAGGATATGCCTACGGCAATGTTAAGACGCATAAACCAGGTAACCCACTACGCCCTATAATCAGCCAAATACCAACCCCAACTTATCACCTGGCAAAGAAACTCAATGAACTCCTAACTCCATACACTCCAAGTAAGTTTAGTCTACAATCATCAGCAGATTTCCTAGAATTGATCAAATCTACCCAGCCCGATGGAATCATCGCTTCCCTGGACGTTGAATCCCTTTTTACCAACGTCCCAGTCGACACAACCATAGGAATGATACTGGACAGAGTATACAGAGACGAGAGCACCCCCAAATTAGACATACCTGAGCCACACTTGAAAAGTCTTCTCGAAGCATGTACAAAGGAAGCCCCTTTCATCAGTCCACAAGGAGACATGTATTTACAAATAGACGGAGTAGCAATGGGCTCCCCCTTAGGAGTTTTATTTGCTAATTTTTATAGGGAACCATCGAAGATAGGGTCTTCAGTAGCAGACAAAAACCAACTGTATACTGCCGTTATGTAGATGACATATTCGTAATAGTAAAAGACTCAGATGAACTAATTGACCTAAAAAGACACCTAGAGAGAGAGTCAGTACTCCGATTTACACATGGAAATAGTGAAAATAACAGTCTGCCATTCTTGGATGTACTAATAACAAAAACAGGAACCTCTTTAAGCACCAACGTATATACCAAGCCCACCAACATAGGATTATGCCTGAACGGTAGAAGTGAGTGCCCCCAAAGATACAAAGCCAGTGTTCTCAATGCTTGTATTCGTCGAGCGCTTACCCACTGCTCTGAATGGAGCAACGTGAGTAGAGAGTTTGAAAGAGTAACTCAGGTATTGGTGAACAACGGATATAGCAACGCGGAAATAAACGCTGCTATAAGAAGACACTTGGACCGTTGGTATAATTCAGAACCTAGAACAGAAACCACAACACCCCCAATAAAATTATATTACAAATCAACCATGCACAGTGAACATATAAAAGAGGAAAGAATAATGAAAGAAATAATCCGTAAAGACGTAAAAAGCACTACTCCTAACCAAAACATAAACCTGATAATATTCTACAAAACCAAGAAGACTTCCGAACTCCTTATCAAAAACAGCCCGAAGCCGACGGAGAACCCTCTACAGCAGTCAAGCGTTGTATACATGTACACTTGCCCCCACGAAGGATGTAACCTTCAATGTAAGTACATAGGTATGACGTCGACCAAGCTGACGAGGCGTTTGACATGCCATCTTCAATCTGGTGCCCCTAGGAATCACATGAGACAAGCCCATGACATTACTCTAACAAGAGAAATGTTGAACAAGAATACTTGCATAATAGACAAAACCCAAGATTCAAGAAGATTACAAATTCTTGAGGCAATTCACATAAGAAGAGAGCGACCTACCATGAACACCCAAATCACGGAACTATTTACTCTACCCACCATGAGAGTAAGGACAAGACAAGAACATATCGATGCCAACACAGAAAACAATGTCCAACATAACAGGCCAATTACACTGGATTAATCTTTGTGTTTAGATAGGAGATGCCTCGTATGGGCCAATAAGCCTTCTGCAGCCCCTATGTTTATCCCTTATATATATATATATATATATATATATATATATATATATATATATATATATATATATATATATATATATATATATATATATATATATATATATATATATATATATATATATATATATATATATATATATATATATATATATATATACCCTAGCCCCATGGGGTGAGAGAGTGCAAGAAGGTTTAAGGATCTTGGTTCCAAGCTCATTGACACAACAAGAGACGAGGCTCTTATTCCTGTGGCCCGTGTGCCCCGCAGTAAGTCAACAAATTCCTTTGGCGACTTCAGGCTGAAGGCGCAAGGGAGATAAGGAGTCAGCAGGCCGTTGAGTCGCTTCGCTAGTCTGTACGTGGGTGTGGGTATCTGGCTAATGATTGGCCGAAGTGGGTTTCCAGGCTTGTGTGTCTTGACATTTCCATACGCATATCCAGGTTTATATTCCCCAATAATCTTTGGCAGGTGGAGTCCTGATTTCTTGGCGTTCACAGTTTCGATTAGTTTGTTGACCTTTGCTTTCAGTTCGGCAGTAGTGTCCTTCGTTACCCTTTGGAATTTAGTTTGGTCAGAGAGTCACAGGAATGAGAGCCTCGTTGGACGTAGAATCGCTGTTCACCAACGTACCAGTGGACGAGACAATCGGGATGATAGCCGACAGAGTGTATCATGATCCAGCCTGTACTCCTCTTGACATACCTAAGGAAACTACTCCAAGCTTGTACTAAAGAGGCACCCTTCTTGAGCCCAGATGGGCACATGTATAAGCAAGTAGATGGGGTCGCCATGGGTTCTCCCCTAGCTGTCCTGTTTGCAAACTTCTACATGGGTACCATCGAGCAAAAAGTCTTAGTCGACATGAACTTGAAACCAGCCATATACTGCAGGTATGTTGACGACATTTTTACACAGGTACCTGATGTCAGACATCTGCAGGAGCTGAAGGAGGCATTTGAGCGGAGTTCCGTGCTGCGTTTCACTTACGAGATGGAAAAGGATGGGAAGCTGCCCTTTCTAGATGTAACAGTCATGGAAAAGAGCGGAGGTTTCCACACTGCAGTCTACACTAAGGAAACGAACATAGGAATGTGCCTAAATGCCAAAAGCGACTGCCCAGATAGGTACAAGAGGAGTGTTGTTAACGCATATGTCGACCGTGCTCTCAGCCACAGCTCAGAATGGAAGGAAGTCGACGAAGAACTCTGTAGGGTAAGGCAGGTCCTAGTCAACAACGGCTTCTCCAATGGTTTCGTCGAAGACATCATAAGAAGGAAAGTGAAACGCCATGCAACCTCTGAGGAGACAACCAACACAACACCTATACCCCCTATTAGACTATTTTACAGGAACTTCTTTTCCACAGCTCATAAAACGGAGGAAAGAGTCCTGAAAGATATTGTTAATAGAAACGTTATCCCTACAGACAAAAATCAGAGGATACAACTGACGATTTACTATAAAACCAGAAAAACGGCCAGCCTACTCATGAGAAACTCTCCAGACACAAAACAGAACGCTTTAAAAGAGACCAACGTCGTCTATGCCTTCAAATGCCCTCTTGGGGACTCTATGCTCCAAAAAACCCAGTATATAGGCAAGACAACAACATCTCTTTCTAGGCGTTTAACGATGCATAAGCAACAGGGCTCCATTAAGGAACATATAATCTCTTCCCACAACCAAACCATCGCCAGAGAAATCCTAGTAAACAACACAGAAATCATCGATAGATACAGCGATAGCAGGCGGCTTGACGTTTGCGAGGCACTACACATCAAGAAGTCAACAGCCAATTAATGCACAACTATATTCTACCCACCTCAAGACTCCGCTCCAATATAGAAGCATCAAGAAATATGGAGCAATAGGCTTTCTACAATCACTTCTATTCAATACCCAATGTTTCGTGTTCTGTCTTGTGTTGATGAAATTAATACCTTATTAAATACCACCTCACCCCATCCACCTCACTCAAATGTAGATATAAACAAATCGGAGATGTGTAAGTTCTATTCAGTTGTGTATGTTTAAACTAAAGTCTTTGAAAATGTAATAAGTTTTACGAAACGCGCTCAAGTGTCGCGTCAGACTAGAAATAAAAATGAATTTTGGAGAATTGATTTTTGAATTACCACCAACAGTGAAAAGTAATGTATGAAAGATTGAGAAAGTTCGTGTTAGAATTATTATTCTTACTTTTTCGGTCATATTTAATAATATATGTCTACAGGAAAGACGGCTACCAATATATATATATATATATATATATATATATATATATATATATATATATATATATATATATATATATATATATATATATATATATATATATATATGTATATATATATATATGTATATATATATATATATATATATATATATATATATATATGTATATATATATATATATATATATATATATATATATATATATATATATATATATATATATATATATATATATATATATATATATATATATATATATATAACTGAAAACTCACACCCCAGAAGTGACTCGAACCCATACTCCCACAACTGGTATGTACAGGGACGCCTTAATCCGCTTGACCATCACAACCGGACATAAGGAAGTGATAGCCGAGGCTATATGAACCACTTCCCCGCCGGCACTCGGATGGTAATCTTGGGCATAGCATTTTATCAAATCACCTTATTCTTTGGGGCACACGTGAGGAACACAAATGCAAACAAGCCTGAATGGTCCCCAGGACTATATACAACTGAAAACTCACACCCCAGAGTTTGTTTCATTTTTCCTCCGTGGTCTGACATTGTCACATTCTTAATCACGTGTTTATTTTCGTGATATACACACATATATATATATATATATATATATATATATATATATATATATATATATATATATATATATATATATATATATATATATATATATATATATATATATATATATATATATATATATATATATATATGCGAACAAGCCTGAATGGTCCCCAGGACAATATGCAACTGAAAACTCATATATATATATATATATATATATATGTCGTACCTAGTAGCCAGAACGCACTTCTCAGCCTACTATGCAAGGCCCGATTTGCCTAATAAGCTACGTTTTCATGAAATATTTGTTTTTCGACTACCTAACCTACCTAACCTGACCTAACCTAACTTTTTCTGCTACCTAACCTAACCTAACCTATAAAGATAGGTTAGGTTAGGTTAGGTAGGGTCGGTTAGGTTCGGTCATATATCTAAGTTAATTTTAACTCCAATAAAAAAAAATTGACCTCATACATAATGAAATGGGTAGCTTTATCATTTCATAAGAAAAAAATTAGAGAAAATATATTAATTCAGGAAAACTTGGCTTATTAGGCAAATCTGGCCTTGCATAGTAGGCTGAGAAGTGCGTTCTGGCTACTAGGTACGACATATATATATATATATATATATATATATATATATATATATATATATATGTCGTACCTAGTAGCCAGAACTCACTTTTCAGCCTACAATGCAAGGCCCGATTTGCCTAATAAGCCAAGTTTTCATGAATTAATATATTTTCTCTAATTTTTTTCTTATGAAATGTTAAAGCAACCCATTTCATTATGTAAGATGTCATTTTTTTTTTATTGGAGTTAAAATTAACGTAGATATATGACCGAACCTAACCAACCCTACCTAACCTAACCTAACCTATCTTTATAGGTTAGGTTAGGTTAGGTAGCCGAAAAAGTTAGGTTAGGTTAGGTTAGGTAGGTTAGGTAGTCGAAAAGCAATTAATTCATGAAAACTTGGCTTATTAGGCAAATCGGGCCTTGCATTGTAACCTGAAAAGTGAGTTCTGGCTACTAGGTACGACATATATATATATATATATATATATATATATATATATATATATATATATATATATATATATATATGTCGTACCTAGTAGCCAGAACGCACTTCTCAGCCTACTATGCAAGGCCTAATTTGCCTAATAGGCCAGGTTTTCATGAATTAATTATTTTTCGACTACCTAACCTACCTAACCTAACCTAACCTAACTTTTTCGGGTACCTAACCTAACCTAACCTATAAAGATAGGTTAGGTTAGGTTAGGGATGGTTAGTTAGGTTCGGTCATATATCTACATTAATTTTAACTCCAATAAAAAAAAATTGACCTCATACATAATGAAATGGGTAGCTTTATCATTTCATAAGAAAAAAAAAGAGAAAATATATCAATTCAGGAAAACTTGGCTTAATAGGCAAATCGGGCCTTGCATAGTAGGCTGAGAAGTGCGTTCTGGCTACTAGGTACGACATATATATATATATATATATATATATATATATATATATATATATATATATATATATATATATATATATATATATATATATATATATATATATATATATATGCGAACAAGCCTGAATGGTCCCCAGGACATATGCAACTGAAAACTCACACCCCAGAAGTGACTCGAACCCATACTCCCAGAAGCAACGCAACTGGTATGTACAAGACGCCTTAATCCACTTGACCATCATGACCGGACAAAATGAGGTGATAGCCGAGGCTATATGAACCACCCCACCGCCGGCACTCGGATAGTTATCTTGGGCATAGCATTTTACCAAATCACCTCATTCTTTGGGGCACACGTGAGGAACACAAATGCGAACAAGCCTGAATGGTCCCCAGGACATATGCAACTGAAAACTCACACCCCAGAAGTGACTCGAACCCATACTCCCAGAAGCAACGCAACTGGTATGTACAAGACGCCTTAATCCACTTGACCATCACGACCGGACAAAAGTGATTTGGTAAAATGCTATGCCCAAGATAACTATCCGAGTGCCGGCGGTGGGGTGGTTCATATAGCCTCGGCTATCACCTCATTTTGTCCGGTCGTGATGGTCAAGTGGATTAAGGCGTCTTGTACATACCAGTTGCGTTGCTTCTGGGAGTATGGGTTCGAGTCACTTCTGGGATGTGAGTTTTCAGTTGCATATGTCCTGGGGACCATTCAGGCTTGTTCGCATTTGTGTTCCTCACGTGTGCCCAAAAGAATGAGGTGATTTGGTAAAATGCTATGCCCAAGATAACTATCCGAGTGCCGGCGGTGGGGTGGTTCATATAGCCTCGGCTATCACCTCATTTTGTCCGGTCGTGATGGTCAAGTGGATTAAGGCGTCTTGTACATACCAGTTGCGTTGCTTCTGGGAGTATGGGTTCGAGTCACTTCTGGGGTGTGAGTTTTCAGTTATATATATATATATATATATATATATATATATATATATATATATATATATATATATATATATATATATATATATATATATATATATATATATATATATATATATATATATATATATATATATGTCGTACCTAGTAGCCAGAACTCACTTCTCAGCCTACTATGCAAGGCCCGATTTGCCTAATAAGCCAAGTTTTCATGAATTAATGTTTTTTCGTCGACCTAACCTACCTAACCTAACCTAACCTAGCTTTTTTTGGCTACCTAACCTGACGTTACCTATATATATAGGTTAGGTTAGGTTAGGTAGGGTTGGTTAGGTTCGGTCATATATCTACGTTAATTTTAACTCCAATAAAAAAAAATTGACCTCATACATAGTGAAAAGGGTAGCTTTATCATTTCATAAGAAAAAAATTATAGTAAATATATTAATTCAGGAAAACTTGGCTTATTAGGCAAATCGGGCCTTGAATAGTAGGCTGAGAAGTGAGTTCTGGCTACTAGGTACGACATATATATATATATATATATATATATATATATATATATATATATGTCGTACCTAGTAGCCAGAACTCACTTCTCAGCCTACTATTCAAGGCCCGATTTGCCTAATAAGCCAAGTTTTCCTGAATTAATATATTTACTATAATTTTTTTCTTATGAAATGATAAAGCAACCCTTTTCTCTATGTATGAGGTCATTTTTTTTTATTGGAGTTAAAATTAACGTAGATATATGACCGAACCTAACCAACCCTACCTAACCTAACCTAACCTATATTTATAGGTAAGGTTAGGTTAGGTAGCCAAAAAAAGCTAGGTTAGGTTAGGTTAGGTAGGTTAGGTAGACGAAAAAACATTAATTCATGAAAACTTGGCTTATTAGGCAAATCGAGCCTTGAATAGTAGGCTGAGAAGTGCGTTCTGGCTATTAGGTACGACATATATATATATATATATATATATATATATATATATATATATATATATATATATATATATATATATATATATATATATATATATATATGTATATATATATATATATATATATATATATATATATATATATATATATTATATATATATATATATATATATATATATATATATATATATATAAAGGTGGGGTACCACCTATGGTGCAAGTGTAGGGACCCATAGCCTCGGAGAAGAAAATAAAGAGTACTCAGAGTAGACCTTGTAGATCCTCTCTAAACACTTTGATATTTTCTTCTCCTTCTTCTATATACATATTTATATATACATCATGGAATTTTAAACTTTCTAGTTATTCTCTCAATTAATAATTAGCTCAGTGTTATTTGTCTTGTTTCAATAAAGGATTATTAAACAATTTTGTGTTCATTAATTATTTATTATTTTTGACATGTTTTTTACAAATATGTGTCATGAAAACTGTGCCAAAGTAACATCACGAAATCAGAAATAACATTATAAATCATAATTTTGTATTTTTTTGTGTATTTTTATAATGAATGGAGATGTGTGTGAAGCAAATATAGCAAATTTCCCAAACTAATTAGAATTGTGATAAATATTTAAGAAAATTCCTCAAATTTCTTTGGTGAACAGAATGTTTGTTTATTATTTTATTTCCTTTTGAGCATACGAAAGAGTAAACAAGAGTTTTTAAGAATTTTGTTCATTAAATTCTAAAGTAATAAATGTGATAATTTTTAAAAAGACTCACACAGCAACATGATATATAGAGTTACACATAACTCCGCGACTGGTAACAGTGTGACCATCTGGAGAGTTACATATAACTCCACGACTGTTAACAGTGTGACCATCTGGAGAGTTACACATAACTCCATGACTGTTAACAGTGTGACCATCTGGAGAGTTACACATATCTCCATGACTGTTAACAGTGTGACCATCTGGAGAGTTACATATAACTCCACGACTGGTAACAGTGTCACCATCTGGAGAGTTACACATAACTCCACGACTAATAACAGTGTGACCATCTGGAGAGATACATATAACTCCACGACTGGTGACAGTGTGACCATCTGGCAAGATACATATGTTCATAACTCTACTTAAGTATAAGTTTACATTAAATACAATCAAACACTCACGTGATAAGCAAACAAGCTAAATATTACCAGATTCTACAATAGTTCCGTTGTATCCAGCAACACCAAGTAATACAATGATGGAAAGTTTCACATTACATACAGTTTTGCCTAAATATTTCTTTGATGAAATTAATATTAAACATATTAAAAACCTGAGGTGAACCTACTTACCACTTGATGATTGTTAATGATACTTACAGACTAATACTGGTTTATTGAATAATATAACTGTGTTCAATTAATCAAACTAACTTATGAGAGGATCGACAACATCTCTTGCCTAAACTGAGGACAGGATGTTATGTTGCTAATACTCTTTTAGATAATACATATAAATGATTGATAATGCACAGGCCTGCGTCATTATTGCTGTCAAGTTTGTGTAGACAGATTCTGTATATTTTCAAGGAGTTTAATTCAAATCTGTATTCCGTTACCTATGATCAGCTAAAGTTTTCTCGTAATCTAATTTTATTCAGATAAAAGCCTACCTCTTCAGTTTTGTTTATGTCTGTAATAAAATGAATGCAGGGAGGCTAGTCCAAATACCCGGGTTGTTTTTGTGGGAGAGTGGAGCAGGTGACAAACACTATAAGTGTAGTGGAGGCCATCTCCAGAAGCCCTCTAACTTGGCTCATATAATGTGGCTGCTCAACCTCTAGTCTGTCCTCCTCAAATTTTGCTGCCACCTCTTTATGTGAAACGTGAATTGATGAAAAAGAATTAATATCATGAATAAAGAAAGTCTAGCTTCTGTTTTCATAGAACATAAATGTTCATGTTAAAGTGATGCTAAATTGTATGCAGGAATTTATGATGGTTCTGAGAAAGGAAGACCAGTAGGAAAGAGTAATGAGTGAGACGGAGAGGAATGCAAGGCAAGCCTTCATATCAGAAGTGAATAAATTTCCTGGAACCGCCGAATTTCAGAATTTGTGCACTTTGTTGAAGAACTGATAAAGAGTATTAAGTCTGGAACATGGATGTTGAAGAACTGTAAAAGAGTATCAAGTCTGGGAGCATTGATGTCAGTATAATTGTATTTTCTCAGATCGCATCTGAATTATTTCCCTGAGAACTGTTGTTGACTAGAGTGAGGAACAAGGGGGCCAGGTTCCACCAAGATATTCCTACTATGTAAGGAAGGTACCAGAGACGACGGAACACTAACATGTTAGCCCGCTGACCTTACCACTACAAAACACAAACCAAAATCATTGAAGACAACTTTTCTTACACATTGATATATATTGCTGTTGATTTTGATTGTTATTAAACACAAGGTTTCAATCCCGAGAATTTTAATCTAAAGACAAGGTTTTATTAGATACTGGAATACGTGAAAAATCTAAGCTGATTGAGCGAAACCTTTGCAATATTTTATTTCAGCGCAGCGATGTAATTTAGATTCAGTGCAAAAAAAAAATAACTTTGACAATAGAAAACATATTTCAAAATGCAGGCATGTGCAATACAGGCATGTGCAATTTCATAAATGTAACAGGAATTATATTTGAATTTCTTGAATTAAATGTTGTTGTACACTTTGTTGAAGAACTGATAAAGAGTATTAAGTCTGGAACATGGATGTTGAAGAACTGTAAAAGAGTATCAAGTCTGGGAGCATTGATGTCAGTATAATTGTATTTTCTCAGATCGCATCTGAATTATTTCCCTGAGAACTGTTGTTGACTAGAGTGAGGAACAAGGGGGCCAGGTTCCACCAAGATATTCCTACTATGTAAGGAAGGTACCAGAGACGACGGAACACTAACATGTTAGCCCGCTGACCTTACCACTACAAAACACAAACCAAAATCATTGAAGACAACTTTTCTTACACATTGATATATATTGCTGTTGATTTTGATTGTTATTAAACACAAGGTTTCAATCCCGAGAATTTTAATCTAAAGACAAGGTTTTATTAGATACTGGAATACGTGAAAAATCTAAGCTGATTGAGCGAAACCTTTGCAATATTTTATTTCAGCGCAGCGATGTAATTTAGATTCAGTGCAAAAAAAAAATAACTTTGACAATAGAAAACATATTTCAAAATGCAGGCATGTGCAATACAGGCATGTGCAATTTCATAAATGTAACAGGAATTATATTTGAATTTCTTGAATTAAATGTGTCATTATACAAATTTAATTAAAGCATGATCAATATTAATATTTTAAATTGGGTCGGGAAACATACATGAACAAAATATATTGGTTTATATTACTAATCTTTTTGATTTATATAAATAATATATAGAAATCAGATCCTGTGAAAAATAAAAACAAAAGTATATTGAATAACATGTTAAACATATTGTTAAATATCAGTGATAAACACATATCGTCCTCAGCTCTATAATCACCAGCAGATTACAGAGCTAACTGATGTCAAGTGGCCATGGACCACACAACTCATTAACTGAGGGATAGCTGATACCAACTATATATGAACACACAACTGATCAATCAGGGCTGACTGAGGCCAACTAACCATGACCACACAGCTCAACAACCAGGGTTGACTGAGGCCAACTAACCATGACCACACAACTGATCAACCAGGTCTGACTGAGGCCAACTAACCATGACCACACAGCTCAACAACAAGGGTTGACTGAGGCCAACTAACCATGACCACACAGCACAACAACCAGGGCTGACTGAGGCCAACTAACCATGATTACACAGCTCAACAATCAGGGCTGACTGAGGCCAACTAACCATGACCACACAGCACAACAACCAGGGCTGACTGAGGCCAACTAACCATGACCACACAGCTCAACAATCAGGGCTGACTGAGGTCAACTAACCATGACCACACAGCACAACAATCAGGGCTGACTGAGGCCAACTAACCATGACCACACAGCACAACAATCAGGGCTGACTGAGGTCAACTAACCATGACCACACAGCACAACTATCAGGGCTGACTGAGATCAACTAACCATGAATTCACAGCACAACTATCAGGGCTGACTGAGGTCAACTAACCATGACCACACAGCACAACAATCAGGGCTGACTGAGGCCAACTAACCATGACCACACAGCTCAACAATCAGGGCTGACTGAGGCCAACTAACCATGACCACACAGCACAACAACCAGGGCTGACTGAGGCCAACTAACCATGACCACACAGCTCAACAATCAGGGCTGACTGAGGTCAACTAACCATGACCACACAGCACAACTATCAGGGCTGACTGAGGTCAACTAACCATGACCACACAGCACAACAATCAGGGCTGACTGAGGTCAACTAACCATGACCACACAGCACAACTATCAGGGCTGACTGAGGTCAACTAACCATGACCACACAGCACAACAATCAGGGCTGACTGAGGCCAACTAACCATGACCACACAGCTCAACAATCAGTACTGACTGAGGCCAACTAACCATGACCACACAGCTCAACAACTAGAGATGATCGACAATATTTACATTGCTCGTCAACGAGTTATGACTATTCAAATAAGGACAGATCATACATTTCTCTTTCTTTTAATAATTACAATACTAGCAACAGTACATATTATGTTACAAGATCATGGGAATTTATTCACGGTAATGTTAAAACAGATTAGTTGCTCACAAGTACACGTTACGTTGCATCTTAGTAATCACAAGGGAACAACCTAATCATGTTAATGTCAAGACAATACAAATAATAAAATATTATTTAAGTTATACAAATGTTAATCATGCTACTCAAGCTACATTGAAAAATTACTCAAAGTAAACCTTATTATAAATCAAATTACAAGCACTCTAGTGCTAAGATAAAGTATACATATACTAATGAATAACCACTCAGAAGTTAGAACTTGGAACAGGAATAGTTATACACAAGCACTCTAGTATTAAGACTTGTACAGGTATAGTTATACTCAAGCACCCTAGTGTTAAGACTGGTACAGGTATAGTTTTACTCAAGCACCCTAGTGTTAAGACTGGTACAAGTATAGTTATACATAAGCACACTAGTGTTAAGACTTGTACAGGTATAGTTTTACACAAGCACCCTAGTGTTAAGACTGGTACAAGTATAGTTATACACAAGCACACTAGTGTTAAGACTGGTACAGGTATAGTTATACATAAGCACACTAGTGTTAAGACTGGTACAAGTATAGTTATACACAAGCACACTAGTGTTAAGACTGGTACAGGTATAGTTATACACAAGTACACTAGTACCAGCTAGAGTGAGTGAGAGGGTATGGTTTCAAGTGCGTCCTATTAAAAGTGAGAGGGTATTGTGTCATTTGCCAGCTATTGTATTAGTATATGTGGTGATAGGTGCATACCTTCGTGTGTTAGAAGGTATAGTGTCAAGTACCTGTTATTGTGAGTGAGATGGTATGGTGTCAAATGTATTTTTTGTGAGAGAGAGAGAGAGGGTATTGTGTCAAGTATATTCTCTTGTGTGTGTGTGAGAGACAGAGAGAGAGACAGAAAGAGAGAGAGAGAGAGAGAGAGAGAGAGAGAGAGAGAGAGAGAGAGAGAGAGAGAGAGAGAGAGAGAGAGAGAGAGAGAGAGAGAGAGAGAGAGAGAGAGAGAGAGAGAGAGAGAGAGAGAGAGAGAGAGAGAGAGGGTATGGTGTCAAGTATATTCTCTTGTGTGTGAGACAGAAAGAGAGAGAGAATGGTGTCAGGTGATTGCTATTGTGATGTTAGAATATATGGATTGAAGTACAATCCATATATTGTAGGTACAATTGCTATTGTAGGTGAAAAGATGGAGTGTCAATTGGGAAAAGAGTGAGAATATGTGGTGTCAAGAGAATACTATTGTGTATGAGAACAAATGGTGACACGTGCCAACTTCGGTGAGCGAGAATATATTCTCACCCACAGCAGTTCGCACTTGTTTTCCCTCCTTGTCAAGTGGTTGGTGTTGTGTATGAGAAGGTATGGTGCCACGTTACCACTATTGAGATTGAGAATGTATCTGCAAGTGAGTGAGAGTGAGAGGGTATGGTGTCAAATGCCAGCTACTGTGAGTGAGATGGTATGGTGTCAAGTATCAGCAACTGTGATTGAGAGAGTATGGTGTCAAATGTATTCCCTCAGCATTCCCTCTCGCTCCCTATTGTGACTGAGAGGGAATAGTGACAACAACTGCAAGTCAAGGGACATGGTGTCAAGGGCAAACTACTGTGAGTCTGGGGGTATTGTGTCAAGTGCCAGCTACTGTGATTCAGAAGATATTGTGTCAAGAGCCATCCACTGTGATTCAGAAGGTATTGTGTCAAGTGTCAGCTACTGTGATTCAGAAGATATTGTGTCAAGAGCCAGCCACTGTGATTCAGAAGGTATTGTGTCAAGTGCCAGCTACTGTGATTCAGAAGGTATTGTGTCAAGTGCCAGCTACTGTGATTCAGAAGGTATTGTGTCAAGAGCCAGCCACTGTGATTCAGAAGGTATTGTGTCAAGTGCCAGCTATTGTGATTCAGAAGGTATTGTGTCAAGTGCCAGCTACTGTGATTCAGAAGGTATTGTGTCAAGAGCCAGCCACTGTGATTCAGAAGGTATTGTGTCAAGTGCCAGCTACTGTGAGTATGAAGCCATGGTGTCAAGTGCCAACTTAGGTGATTGAGGGAGTATTTGTCAAATGCCAGTTACTGTGTTTGAGATGGTATTGTGTCAAGTGCCAGGTACGGTGAGTGAGATATCATGGTGTCAGGTGCCAGCTACCGTGATTCAGAGGGTATGGCGTCAAGTGCCAGCTAATGTTATCGAGATGGTGTGGTGTCAAGTGTCAGCTACTGTGAGTGAGATGGTATGGTGTTAAGTGCCGGCTGCTGTGAGTCATGGGGTATGGTGTTAAGTGCCAGCTACTGTGAGTCATGGGGTATGGTATTAAGTGCCGGCTACTCTGAGTCATGGGGTATGGTGTCAAGTGCCAGCTACTGTGAGTCATGGGGTATAATGTCAAGCGCCGGCTACTGTGAGTCATGGGGTATGGTGTCAAGTGCCAGCTACTATGAGTCATGGGGTATGGTGTTAAGTGCCGGCTACTCTGAGTCATGGGGTATGGTGTCAAGTGCCAGCTACTGTGAGTGAGAGGGCATGGTGTCCAGTACCAAGTATTGTGAGTGAGAAGGTATGGTGTCCAGTGCCAGGTACTGTGAGTGAGAAGGTATACCCAGCAAACAATTTTAGGTTGCCACAACATATCTGGAAAGTATTTGAAAGTATTGGAAACGTTTGTTTTATCGTATCAGATACGATATTGTGTGTGGACTTAAATAGGTTTCCAAAACTTATAACCAAGACATATGTATCTAACACTAATTTGAGATGTTGTGGCAACTTTACACTCCTAACATGAGTCATTCATAATCCATTCATACACCAATATGAATCTCTTATGAAAGGTTTGAGCCAATAATCTGAACCCTTTTCACATCTTTGTGTTTAAAGTTAAGTTTCTTGAAATTAAATTATATTTTATATTATATTATTTTTATTATATTTTATATTATATTATTATTTTCAATTTAAATATTAAAACCAATTTAAGGGTAAAAAAAATCTAATAATTTATATTTCTTTTATTATTTACTAACAATTATAATTATTTACTAACGGAGAGAGGGGCGGCTGGACGGCGGAGAGTGGCGGACAGTGGCGGCGGTGGCGGATAGTGGCGGCGGGCGGACAGTGGCGGCGGGCGGACAGTGGCGGCGGCGGGCGGACAGTGGCGGCGGCGGGCGGACAGTGGCGGCGGTGGCGGATAGTAGCGGCGGGCGGACAGTGGCGGCGGTGGCGGATGGTGGCGGCGGGCGGGCGGACAGTGGCGGCGGGCGGGCGGACAGTGGCGGCGGGCGGACAGTGGCGGCTGTGGCGGATAGTGGCGGCGGGCGGACCGTGGCGGCTTTGGCGGCGGTGGTGGACAGTGGCGGCGGGCGGACAGTGGCGGCGGCGGGCGGACAGTGGCGGCGGCGGGCGGACAGTGGCGGCGGCGGGCGGACAGTGGCGGCGGTGGGCGGACAGTGGTGGCGGCGGGCGGACAGTGGTGGCGGCGGGCGGACAGTGGCGGCGGTGGGCGGACAGTGGTGGCGGCGGGCGGACAGTGGAGGTGGCGGGTGGACAGTGGTGGCGGCGGGCGGACAGTGGTGGCGGCGGGCGGACAGTGGTGGCGGCGGGCGGACAGTGGTGGCGGCGGGCGGACAGTGGTGGCGGTGGCAGACAGTGGTGGCGGTGGCGGACAGTGGTGGCGGTGGCGGATAGTGGCAGCGGGCGGACAGTGGCGGCGGTGGCGGATAGTGGCGGCGGGCGGACAGTGGCGGCGGGCGGACAGTGGCGGCGGTGGCGGATAGTGGCGGCGGGCGGACAGGGTTGGCGGCGGGCGGACAGTGGCGGCGGTGGCGGATAGTGGTGGCGGGCGGACAGTGGCGGCGGGCGGACAGTGGTGGCGGCGGGCGGACAGTGGTGGCGGTGGCGGACAGTGGCGGACAGTGACGGCGGTGGCGGACAGTGGCGGCGGTGGCGGACAGTGGCGGCGGTGGCGGACAGTGGCGGCGGTGGCGGACACTGGCGGCTGTGTCTGGCGGTGGTGGCGGGCGGTGGCGGGTGGCGGCGTCTGTGATGAGTGGTGGCAGCTGGCGGTGGTGGGTGGTGGCGGCGGCGGTGGTGGGTGGTGGTGGTGGCGGCGGCGGCTGGTGGTGGAGGGTGGTGGCGGCGGTGGTGGTGGGTGGTGGTGGCGGCGGCGGCTGGTGGTGGTGGGTGGTGGTGGCGGCGGTGGCGGTGGGTGGTGGTGGCGGCGGCGGCTGGTGGTGGTGGGTGGTGGTGGCGGCGGTGGTGGTGGGTGGTGGTGGCGGCGGCGGCTGGTGGTGGTGGTGGTGGGTGGCAGCGGCGGCTGGTGGTGGTGGGTGGTGGCGGCTGTGGTGGGTGGTGGCGGGCGGTGGCGGGCGGTGGCGGGCGGCGGCGGCTGTGGTGGGTGGTGACGATCGGCGGTGGGGAGGGCTGGTGGCGGCTGGCGGTGGCGGCTTGCGGTGGCGACTGTGGCAACGGGCGGTGACGGCTGATAGCGGGCGGTGGTGGCGGCTGGTGGCAGGTGGTGGTGGCGGTGGTGGCGGCTGGTGGTGGTGGCTGGTGGTGGTGGCAGCTGGTGGCGGTGATGGCGGCTGGTGGTGGTGGCAGCTGGTGGCGGTGATGGCGGCTGGTGGTGGTGGCAGCTGGTGGTGGTGGTGGTGGTGATGGCGGCTGGTGGCGGGCGGTGGCGGCTTGTGGCGGCTGGTGGTGGCGGCGGTGGTGGGTGGTGGTGGTGGCAGCTGGTGGTGGTGGTGGTGGTGATGGCGGCTGGTGGCGGGCGGTGGCGGCTTGTGGCGGCTGGTGGTGGCGGCGGTGGTGGGTGGTGGTGGTGGGTGGTGGTGGCGGCTGTGGTGGGTGGTGGCGGTGGTGTCGGCGGCGGCTGTGGTGGGTGGTGGCGGCGGCGGCGGTGATGGGTGGTGGCGGCGGCGGTGGTGGTGGTGGCGGTGATGGGTGGTGGCGGCGGTGGTGGTGGCGGCGGCGGCGGCTGGTGGTGGTGGGTGGTGGTGGTGGGTGGTGGCGGCGGGTGGCGGTGGTGGGTGGCGGTGGTGAGTGGCGGTGGCTGGTGGCGGCTGGTGGTGGGTGGCGGCGGGTGGTTAGTGGCGGTGTTTGGTGGCGGTTGGCGGCTGGTGGCGGCTGGTGGTGGGTGGCGGCTGGTGGTGGGTGGTGGCAGGTGGCGGCTGGTGGTGGCGGGTGGCGGCTGGTGGTGGGTGGCGGCTGGTGGTGGGTGGCGGGTGGCGGCGGGTGGCGGCTGGTGGTGGGTGGCGGGTGGCGGCGGGTGGCGGCTGGTGGTGGGTGGTGGCAGGTGGCGGCTGGTGGTGGCTGGTGGCGGGTGGCGGCTGGTGGTGGGTGGTAGCGGCGGGTGGTGAGTGGCGGTGGTGGGTGGCGGTGGCTGGTGGCGGGTGGTGGCGGGTGGCGGCTGGTGGTGGGTGGCGGCTGGTGGTGGGTGGTGGCGGGTGGCGGCTGGTGGTGGGTGGTGGCGGCGGGTGGCGGCTGGTGGTGGGTGGTGGCGGGTGGCGGCTGGTGGTGGATGGTGGCGGGTGGCGGCTGGTAGTGGGTGGTGGCGGGTGGCGGCTGGTGGTGGGTGGTGGCGGGTGGCGGCTGGTGGTGGGTGGCGGGTGGTGGGTGGTGGCGGCGGGTGGTGAGTGGCGGTGGAGGGTGGCGGCGGCTGGTGGTGGGTGGTGGCGGGTGGCGGCTGGTGGTGGGTGGTGGCGGGTGGCGGCAGGTAGTGGGTGGTGGCGGGTGGCGGCTGGTGGTGGGTGGTGGCGGGTGGCGGCTGGTGGCGGGTGGCGGCTGGTGGTGGGTGGCGGTGGTGGGTGGCGGTGGGTGGCGGCGGGTGGCGGCTGGTGGTGGGTGGCGGTGGGTGGCGGCGGGTGGCGGCGGGTGGCTGGTGGTGCGTGGTGGCGGGTGGCGGCTGGTGGTGGGTGGCGGCTGGTGGTGGGTGGTGGCGGGTGGCGGCTGGTGGTGGGTGGCGGCTGGTGGTGGGTGGTGGCGGGTGGCGGCTGGTGGTGGGTGGCGGGTGGCGGCGGGTGGTGGGTGGTGGCGGCGGGTGGTGAGTGGCGGTGGAGGGTGGCGGCGGCTGGTGGTGAGTGGCGGTGGAGGGTGGCGGCGGCTGGTGGTGGGTGGTGGCGGGTGGCGGCTGGTGGTGGGTGGTGGCGGGTGGCGGCTGGTGGTGGGTGGTGGCGGGTGGCGGCTGGTGGTGGGTGGCGGCTGGTGGTGGGTGGCGGGTGGCGGCGGGTGGTGGGTGGCGGTGGGTGGCGGCTGGTGGCGGGTGGCGGCTGGTGGCGGGTGGCGGCTGGTGGTGGCGGGTGGCGGCTGGTGGTGGGTGGTGGCGGGTGGCGGCTGGTGGTGGGTGGTGGCGGGTGGCGGTTGGTGGTGGGTGGCGGCTGGTGGTGGGTGGTGGCGGGTGGCGGCTGGTGGTGGGCGGCGGGTGGCGGCTGGTGGCAGCCAGCTGGGACACACCCTTCACCACTGAAGGTCTGAGAACAACTAACCATATGTCTCTCTCACCACCACCAGCCTAGTGTTGCCAGCTCGCGCTCTCAAAATGTTTCCTTCAAAGATTGTATATTATCTTTGAACAACAAGTTTGATTATCAAGGAAATAATGCATATATTATTGTCACATTAATACTGTGCAATATCTTATTACATTCCTGCTAAATAATTATAATTTGAAACAGGACAAAAATCCAACATATATATAAAAACCAACATTAGAGATCACGAGGCCTAGGCCTCGCCTGTGACCACACATCCTGCCTCCCTGGCCTGCTACACTCACACACCTCACACTCTTAACTCTCTCATAATCACTCTCACTCTCTTACTCTGTCACTCTTACTCTGTCACTCTTACTCTCTGTCACTCTTACTCTCTGTCACTCTTACTCTGTCACTCTTACTCTGTCACTCTTACACTGTCACTCTTACTCTCTGTCACTCTTACTCTCTGTCACTCTTACTCTCTGTCACTCTTACTCTCTGTCACTCTTACTCTGTCACTCTTACTCTCTGTCACTCTTACTCTGTCACTCTTACTCTCTGTCACTCTTACTCTCTGTCACTCTTACTCTGTCATTCTTACTCACTCTCAGTCACCCTTACCCATTCATACTCACTCTCTCACTCTTACTCTCATACTCTTACTCTCAATTACTCTTACTCTCAATCACTCTTACTCCCAATCACTCCTACTCCCAATCACTCCTACTCCCAATCACTCCTACTCTCATTCTTACTCTTACTCCCAATCACTCTTACTCTCAATCACTCTTATTCTCATTCTTACTCTTACTCTCACTCTTACTCTTACTCCCATTCACTCTTACTCCCAATCACTCTTACTCTCAATCACTCTTACTCTCAATCACTCTTACTCTCAATCACTCTTACTCTCATTCTTACTCTTACTCACTCTTACTCTCAATCACTCTTATTCTCATTCTTACTCCTACTCCCAATCACTCTTACTCCCAATCACTCTTACTCTCAATCACTCTTACTCCCAATCACTCTTACTCTCAATCACTCTTACTCTCAATCACTCTTACTCTCAATCACTCTTACTCTCATTCTTACTCTTGCTCACTCTTACTCTCAATCACTCTTATTCTCATTCTTACTCCTACTCCCAATCACTCTTACTCCCAATCACTCTTACTCTCAATCACTCTTACTCCCAATCACTCTTACTCTCAATCACTCTTACTCTCAATCACTTTTACTCTCAATCACTCTTACTCTCAATCACTCTTACTCTCACTAACTCTCAATCACTCTTACTCTCACTCTAACTCTCAATCACTCTTATGCACTATTACTCACTCTTTCTCTCAGTCATCCTAACTCACTCTCATACTCACTCTTACTCTGTCACTCTTACTCTCTGTCACTCTTACTCTCTGTCACTCTTACTCTCTGTCACTCTTACTCTCTGTCACTCTTACTCTCTGTCACTCTTACTCTGTCACTCTTACTCTGTCACTCTTACTCTCTGTCACTCTTACTCTCTATCACTCTTACTGTCATTCTTACTCTGTCACTCTTACTCACTCTCAGTCACCCTTACCCATTCATACTCACTCTCACTCTTACTCTCATACTCTTACTCTCAATTACTCTTACTCTCAATCACTCTTACTCCCAATCACTCCTACTCCCATTCACTCCTACTCTCAATCACTCCTACTCTCATTCTTACTCTTACTCTTACTACCAATCACTCTTACTTTCAATCACTCTTATTCTCATTCCTACTCTTACTCTCACTCTTACTCCCAATCACTCTTACTCCCAATCACTCTTACTCTCAATCACTCTTACTCTCAATCACTCTTACTCTCATTCTTACTCTTACTCACTCTTACTCTCAATCACTCTTATTCTCATTCTTACTCTTACTCTCACTCTTACTCCCAATCACTCTTACTCCCAATCACTCTTACTCTCAATCACTCTTACTCTCAATCACTCTTACTCTCATTCTTACTCTTACTCACTCTTACTCTCAATCACTCTTACTCTCACTCTTACTCCCAATCACTCTTACTCCCAATCACTCTTACTCTCAATCACTCTTACTCTCAATCACTCTTACTCTCAATCACTCTTACTCTCATTCTTACTCTTACTCACTCTTACTCTCAATCACTCTTATTCTCATTCTTACTCCTACTCCCAATCACTCTTACTCCCAATCACTCTTACTCTCAATCACTCTTACTCCCAATCACTCTTACTCTCAATCACTCTTACTCTCAATCACTCTTACTCTCAATCACTCTTACTCTTACTCACTCTTACTCTCAATCACTCTTATTCTCATTCTTACTCCTACTCCCAATCACTCTTACTCCCAATCACTCTTACTCTCAATCACTCTTACTCCCAATCACTCTTACTCTCAATCACTCTTACTCTCAATCACTTTTACTCTCAATCACTCTTACTCTCAATCACTCTTACTCTCACTAACTCTCAATCACTCTTACTCTCACTCTAACTCTCAATCACTCTTATGCACTATTACTCACTCTTTCTCTCAGTCATCCTAACTCACTCTCATACTCACTCTTACTCTGTCACTCTTACTCTCTGTCACTCTTACTCTCTGTCACTCTTACTCTCTGTCACTCTTACTCTCTGTCACTCTTACTCTCTGTCACTCTTACTCTCTGTCACTCTTACTCTCTGTCACTCTTACTCTGTCACTCTTACTCTGTCACTCTTACTCTCTGTCACTCTTACTCTCTATCACTCTTACTGTCATTCTTACTCTGTCACTCTTACTCACTCTCAGTCACCCTTACCCATTCATACTCACTCTCACTCTTACTCTCATACTCTTACTCTCAATTACTCTTACTCTCAATCACTCTTACTCCCAATCACTCCTACTCCCATTCACTCCTACTCTCAATCACTCCTACTCTCATTCTTACTCTTACTCTTACTACCAATCACTCTTACTTTCAATCACTCTTATTCTCATTCTTACTCTTACTCTCACTCTTACTCCCAATCACTCTTACTCCCAATCACTCTTACTCTCAATCACTCTTACTCTCACTCTTACTCTCATTCTTACTCTTACTCACTCTTACTCTCAATCACTCTTATTCTCATTCTTACTCTTACTCTCACTCTTACTCCCAATCACTCTTACTCCCAATCACTCTTACTCTCAATCACTCTTACTCTCAATCACTCTTACTCTCATTCTTACTCTTACTCACTCTTACTCTCAATCACTCTTACTCTCACTCTTACTCCCAATCACTCTTACTCCCAATCACTCTTACTCTCAATCACTCTTACTCCCAATCACTCTTACTCTCAATCACTCTTACTCTCAATCACTCTTACTCTCAATCACTCTTACTCTCACTAACTCTCAATCACTCTTACTCTCACTCTAACTCTCAATCACTCTTACTCTCATACTCACCCTTACTCTCAATCACTTTACTCTCACTCTTACTCATTCTGTCACCCTTACTCTCACTCTTACTCACTCTGTCACTCTTACTCACTCTCAGTCACTCTTACTTATACTCACTCTTACTCACACTTACACACTCTCTGGCACTCTCACTCACCTTCAGTCACTCTTACTCACTCTTACCCACTCTCGCTCACTCTTACTCACTCTAGTTAATAAGAACACGCCAATATAAGACAACAAAACGTTTTCAGATTCTTTCTCACCACTTTCCAGCAACTTTTATAATTTATATAAATTATCTTAGGGAATAATACATAAATTATATATTTAAACATGATATTAGTGTTTAGTGGAATGCATAAGGAGTCAAATTGTGTTAAAAAGAGCGATTTTTAGAAAATTTGGAAAACTACTTTTTTTTGTTCATATTATAACTAAATGGATTTTAAAGGTTTCACTCAGCCAATATATATCATTCACAATTTATTAATGAATTTTACAAAAAAACACCATAAATTTTATATTTAAACATGTAAAACTATTTGTTTTACATTTGGAAGAAAATAATTGTAGAAAAACAATTTATAATTAAACCTTTGTGTTTGGATTTTTTGAGTAAAAGTTTCTCAAAGGCTCTCCTGCACCATTCTCAATGCAAATCATTCCCACACCTATGGGAAGAGATAGGCGAACGTTGTGTAGATGATTTGTGTTTGCTGGGTATGGAGGTGACAGCAGAGGAGGTAATGAATCAGTTGACAACACAGGATGCAACTAATGCAGTTGGACCAGACAAATTATCACCGTGGATACTAAAAAAAGCAGCGTAGCCCCTAAGCGTGCCTCTGGCAATGATCTTTAAGGAGTCACTTATGTCGGGAGAATTGCCCAGTTGCTGGAAAAAGGCAAATGTCGTACCGATCTTGAAGAAAGGTGATAGGGAGGAGGCACTTAACTATAGACCTGTATCACTGACAAGCATCTCTTGTAAAATACTGGAAAGAATAATTAGGCTACGACTGGTTGCACACCTGGAGAACGTTAGGTTTGTGAACAAACATCAACATGGGTTCTGGAAAGGGAAATCGTGCCTAACAAACCTTTTGGAATTCCAGGATAAAATAACGAGGATAAGACAGGACAGAGATGGTTGGGCAGACTACATATTACTGGACTGCCAAAGAGCCTTTGATACAGTACCGCACATGAGACTGCTGTTCAAACTTGAGAGGCAGGCAGGGGTGGGAGGAAAGGTCCTAGCATGGATAAGGAACTACCTAACAGGAAAAAGCCAAAGAGTTATGGTAAGGGGCGAGAAGCCGGACTGGCGAACAGTAACGAGTGGAGTACCACAAGGATCGGTGCTGGGACCAATTCTATTTCTAGTGTATGTTAACGACATGTTTACAGGAGTAGAGTCCTACATGTCGATGTTTGCGGATGATGCAAAGTTGATGAGAAGAATTGTGACAGACGAGGATTGCAGGATCCTCCAAGAGGACCTGAACAGGTTGAAGAGATGGTCAGAGAAATGGCTACTGGAGTTCAACACGAGCAAATGTAAAGTTATGGAAATGGGACTAGGAGATAGGAGACCAAAGGGACAGTACACAATGAAGGGGAACAGCCTACCTGTGACGACGCGCGAAAGAGACCTGGGTGTGGACGTAACACCTAATCTATCTCCTGAAGCACATATAAATAGCATAATGACAGCAGCGTACTCTACACTGGCAGAAGTTAGAACATCATTCAGAATCCTAAGTAAGGAGGCATTTAGAGCGCTTTACACTGTACGTGAGGCCAGTCTTAGAGTATGCTGCCTCTTCATGGAGTCCCCATCTGAAGAAACATATAAGGAAACTGGAAAAGGTTCAGAGGTTTGCAACGAGACTCGTCCAAGAGTTACGAAGGGATGGTGTATGAGGAGCGCCTGAGAGAACTGTGCCTTACGACACTAGAAAGAAGAAGGGAGAGGAGAGAACATGATAGGATCGTATAAAATACTCAGGGGGATTGACAGAGTGAACATAGACAAAATGTTCAAACGGAATAGTAACAGAACCAGGGGACATGGGTGGAAGCTGTAAACTCAGATGAGTCACAGGGATGTTAGGAAGTTTTCTTTTAGAGTGAGAGTAGTGGGAAAATGGAATGCACTTAAGGAACAGGTTGAGGAAGCAAATACTATTCAGAATTTTAAAACTAAATATGATAGGGAAATAAGACCATAGTCATTGCTGTAAACAACCGATGCTCGAAAGGCGGGATCCAAAAGTCAATGCTCGATCCTGCAGACACAATTAGGTGAGTACAATTAGGTGAATACACACACACACACTCACCAGAAATATGGAAACGGCTAATGTAGTCCCAATATACAAAAAGGCCGACAGACAAGAGGCACTGAACTACAGGCCAGTGTCCTCAACTTGTATACCATGCAAAGTGATGGAGAAGATCGTGAGAAAAAACCTAGTAACTCATCTGCAGAGAAGGGACTTCGTGACAACCCATGAACATGGGTTCAGGGAGGGTAAATCTTGCCTTACAGGCTTAATAGAATTCTACGATCAGGTGACAAACATTAAGCAAGAAAGAGAAGGATGGGCGGACTGCATCTTTTAAGACTGTTGGAAAACCTTTGACTCAGTACCCCATAAAAGACTGATGCATAAGCTGGAGAAACAGGCAGGAGTAACTGGTAGGGCGCTCCAGTGGATGACGGAGTACCTAAGCAATAGGAAGCAGAGAGTTACAGTAACGAGTGAGACCTCAGATTGGCGTGAAGTCACCAGTGGAGTCCCACAGGGCTCTGTACTCGGACCAATCCTGTTTCTGATATACGTAAATTATTTTCCAGAGAGTATAGACTCATTCCTCTCAATGTTTGCTGACGACGCCAAAACTATGAGAAGGATTAAGACAGAGGAGAACAGCTTGAGGCTTCAGGAAGACCTGGACAAACTACAGGAATGGTCCAACAAACGATTGTTAGAGTTTAATCCAACCAAATGTAATGTAATGAAGATAGGTGTAGGGAGCAGAATACCAGATACAAGGTATCATTTGGGATATAAAATTCTTAGAGTCAGAGAGCGAAAGACTTGGGGGTTGATAATTTGCCAGACCTGTCCCCTGAAGCCCATATCAAGAGGATAACATCAGCGGCATATGCCAGGTTGCCCCACATAAAAACGGTCTTTAGAAACATGAGTAAGGAATCATTCAGAACTTTGTATACCACATATGTCAGACCAATTTTGGAGTATGCAGTTCCAGCATGGAGTCCATATCTAGTCAAGCATAATACTAAACTAGAGAAGGTTCAAAGGTTTGCCACCAGACTAGTACCCGAGATGAGAGGTATGACCTACGAAGAGAGACTAAGGGTGTTAAAACTCACGTCGTTGGAAGACAGAAGAGTTGGGGGATATGATCACCACATGCAAGATTCTCAAAGGAATTGATAGGGTAGATAAGGACATGCTATTTAACACAAGGGGCACATGCACTAAGGGACACAGGAGGAAATTGAGTGCCC
>NC_091206.1:27319469-27366969 GCF_040958095.1 Procambarus clarkii
CAGTGAATGAAATACTGAAGGCACTAGACATGAAAGGGGCTGAGCATTGCATTGAAAGGGTTTTCAGTTTAGGCAGGTACAAAAAAGACCGAGACCGTGTGTTAAAGATCGTGTTTGCAAACGAGAACACAAAGGACACGATTCTAACAAAGAAAAACCACCAGCAACATGAGGGAAAATTAAAAAAAGTATTCCTCCAGAGGGACATGACGAGGGAGGAGAGGGCCATGGCGACAGAAGCAGGGAAAAAGCGCAGGGCGAGAAGGGGAAAACCAGGAAATCACAGCTCCTAACACATCACCCCCAGAGGCGAGAGGGGAACCCACAACCAGCTACCCAGTAACACCAGTGTGGAGGGCAACTCCACCATCCTCCTCTGAATAGAACCCCCCCCCCCACCCCAAACACTCCCTGTCCCTCCCCCTTCACTTGACCCCTCACCCCAGTATCCTCTGCAACCCTGTTATCCACCTCACAAATCCTCACACCCATGGAACAGCTTCCCCCACCAGCAGAACACTCACCAAGGAGGAGGTTTGAGAAGGGACAGAAGAAAGTGAGCCTCAAGGCAATGTACACTAACATAGATGGAATTACAAATAAAGCAAATGAACTTGGAGAATGGGTACTAGAGGAAAACCCAGACATAATAGCTTTCACAGAAACAAAGCTGACGAAAACCATAACAAATGCAGTGTTCCCACAGGACTATTATGTTAAGGAAAAGAGAGAGAAGGAAGAGGTGGTGGTGGTGTAGCCCTGTTTGTAAGAAAAAGCTGGGATTTTGAGGAGATGGTTGTTCAGGGATGTGAAGGTTTCAGTGACTACATAACTGGTGCAATAACAACTGGAGGGCAAAAAATTATAGTCGTAGTCATATATAATCCACCACCAAATGACAGAAGACCCAGACAGGAATATGATAGAAACAACATGGCCACCATTAACATAATATAGAGAGCAGCTTCTGTTGCTAGCAGGAATGGATCTGGACTATTAATCATGGGAGACTTCAACCATGGGAATATAGATTAGGAGAACAGAGACCCGCATGGTGGACCAGAAACATGGAGAGCTAAGCTGCTAGACGTGGCAACAAGAAACTTTCTAAGCAAGCACATCAAGGAACCAATAAGAATGTGAGGAGAAGATGAACCAGCAATGCTTGATGTGATATTTACCCTAAATGAGTGGATATAAGGGAAGTCAAGATGGAAGCACCCTTGGGAATGAGTGATCACAGTGTATTGAACTTTGAGTACCTGGTAGAGCTAGGAATTATCTCCCCAAAAAAAGAAGTAGGAAACAAAAGGATGGCTTACCGAAAGGGAAATTATGAGGAGATGAGAAGCTTCCTAAGGGAAATACCTTGGGACACAGACCTCAGAGCTAAGTCCGTACAAAATATGATGGACTATGTCACCTAAATGTGTCAGGAGGCAGTAAGCAGGTACATCTCGGCCCAAAAGAAGAATCCATGGTATAATAGGGCATGTATGGAAGCAAAGAAACTGAACAAAAGGGCGTGGAGGAAATTCCGGAATAACAGAACACCAGAAAGCAGAGAGAGATACCAGAGAACCAGGAATGAGTATGTCAGGGTGAGAAGAGAAGCAGAGAAAAGATATGAAAATGATATAGCAAACAAAGCCAAGACCGAACCAAAGCCACTTCACAGTCACATCAGAAGGAAAACAACAGTGAAAGAACAGGTAGTGAAACTTAGAACAGGCGAGAACAGGTATACAGAGAATGACAAAGAGGTGTGTGAAGATCTCAACAAGAGGTTCCAGGTCTTCACATTAGAACAAGGTGAGGTCACTGTTCTAGGAAAAAGGGAAGTAAACCTGGCGGCCTTAGAAGAGTTTGAAATTACGAGAGAGGAGGTCAAGAGACACCTGCTGGATCTGGATGTAAGAAAGGCTGGTCCAGACGGGATCTTGCAATGGGTACTGAAAGTGTGTGCAGAGGCATTTTGCTTGCCACTCTCGATAGTGCATAGTAGGTCTCGGGAGACGTGAGACTTACCAGTAATATGGAAGACGGCGAATGTGGTCCCAATATACAAAAAGGGCGACAGGCAAGAGGCACTGAACTACAGGCCAGTGTCCTTGACTTGTATACCATGCTAGGTGATGGAGAAGATTGTGTGAAAAAAACTGGTATCACATCTGGAGAGAAGGGACTTCGTGACAAATCGCCAACATGGGTTCAGGGAGGGTAAATCTTGCCTGACAGGCTTAATAGAATTCTACGACCAGGAGACAAAGATTAAGCAAGAAAGAGACGGCTGGGCGGACTGCATTTTCTTGGATTGTCGGAAAGCCTTTGACACAGTACCACATAAGAGGCTGGTACATAAGCAGGAGAGACAGGCAGGTGTAGCTGGTAAGGTGCTTCAGTGGATAAGGGAGTACCTAAGCAATAGGAAGCAGAGAGTTACAGTGAGGGGTGAGACCTCCGATTGGCGTGAAGTCAC
This sequence comes from Procambarus clarkii, assembly GCF_040958095.1. NCBI lineage: Eukaryota > Metazoa > Arthropoda > Malacostraca > Decapoda > Cambaridae > Procambarus > Procambarus clarkii. The sequence goes on from NC_091206.1 coordinate 27,321,949, forward strand.
CAGTGGAGTCCCACAGGGCTCTGTACTCGGACCAATCCTGTTTCTGATATATGTAAATGTTCTCCCAGAGGGTATAGATTCATTCCTCTCAATGTTTGCGGACGATGCCAAAATTATGAGAAGGATTAAGACAGAAGAGGACTGCTTGAGGCTTCAAGAAGACCTAGACAAGCTGAAGGAATGGTCGAACAAATGATTGTTAGAGTTTAACCCAACCAAATGTAATGTAATGAAGATAGGTGTAGGGAGCTGGAGGCTAGATACAAGGTATCATATGGGAGAGGAAATTCTTCAGGAGTCAAAGAAAGAAAAAGACTTGGGGGTTGATATCACGCCAGACCTGTCTCCTGCAGCCCATATCAAGAGGATAACATCAGCGGCAGTGGCATATGCCAGGCTGGCCAACATACGAACGGCATTCAGAATCTTGTGTAAAGAATCATACAGAACTTTGTATACCACATACGTCAGACCAATCCTGGAGTATGCAGTCCCAGCATGGAGTCCATATCAAGTCAAGGATAAGACTAAACTGGTAACGGTTCAAAGGTTTGCCACCAGACTAGTACCCGAGCTGAGAGGTATGAGCTACGAGGAGAGACTACAGGAATTAAACCTCACTTCGCTGGAAGACAGAAGAGTTAGTTAGATCACCACATTCAAGATTCTCAAGGGAATTGATAGGGTAGATAAAGACAGGCTATTTAACACAAGGGGCACACACACACAAGGGGACACAAGTGGAAACTGAGTGCCTAAATGAACCACAGAGATATTAGAAAGAACTTTTTTAGTGTCAGAGTGGTTGACAAATGGAATTCATTAGGAGGTGATGTGGTGGAGGCTGGCTCCATACACAGTTTCAGGTGTAGATATGATAGAGCCCAATAGGCACAGGAATCTGTATACCTGTTGAATGACGGGTAAGAGGCGGGACCAAAGAGCCAGAACACAATCCCCGCAAACACAACTAGGTGAGTGCAACTAGGTGAGTACACACAAGTTTAACAGCCACAGGGAGAGGAGCACCACTCCCAGTTTCCAACCAATGGACGTCCTACCTGCCTCAACCCCAGCCAGCCCCCCATTAAGTGCCCACCTAGGGCATCCTCCCCCCCACTCACCACCCTCCCCAGGACCTCCTTTCTCACCAACCCACCAAGCCCTCCCTTCTCACTCATGCCCCCCGCCCGTTTTCCCCATCCCTAAGCCCTCCGTTCGCCCCCACCCTAAGCCCTCCATTCTTCCCCACCACTCTAAGCCCGCCTTTCTTCCCCACTTCCCTAAGCCCTCCCTTCCTCCTCACCACCCTCAGCTCTCCCTCCCCCCCTTTAATCCCTCCCTTCTCTTCTGCTCCCCAAGGCCACCCCTTTCCCCTCATTCCCCCAAGCCCACCCTCCCCCCATACCCCCCAAGCCTCCCCCTCTTACTCCTCCCCCTAACCTCCCCTTCTCACCCTCCCCCCCCCCCCATGCCCTCTCTTCTCCCCCACACCCCCCCAAGCCCTCTCTCCTCCACCACCACCCTCCACGTACCAGATCCTCCCAGCCCCCGCACACCCCATATCCCCCAGGTCCCCCTCCTTAGGCCCTCCCATCCTGGATCCTCCCTCTTTCCGTCCTTCATGGGAATCAACAGAAAATGAGAAGGGACAGAAGAGAGTCAGTTCAGGGTGATGCACTCAAACATAGATGGGATTACAAGCAAGGCAAGTGAACTAAGGGAAAGAGCACAAGAAGTGAACCCAGATGTAATTGGACTCAAACAAAACTCTCAGGAATCAAAATGATTGAGGTGTTTCCCCAGGACTACACAGTAATAAGGAAAGAGGGGGAAGGTAGGGGAGGAGGTGGAGTGGCTCTACTAATGAGAAAGGAATGGAGTTACAAGGAGATGGCTATCCCAGGCTGCAAGGGATTCAGAGACTACATAACAGGCACCATGACAATGGGAGGACCAAGAATAGTAGTAGCAGTGATATAAAACCCTCCACCCAATGACAGAAGACTCGGGCAAGAGTATGACAACAACAACATGGCAGTTAACACTATAAATGAGAGGGAAGCCTCTGCTGCCTGTAGAAATAGATCTCATCTGCTCATCATGGAGGACTTTAATCATGGAAGGATAGACTGAGAGAACAAGGAATCACATGGAGGTGTGGATACATGGAGAGCTAAACTATTGGAGGTGGGACAAGAAACTTCTTAAGCCAGCATGTCAGAGGGCCCACAAGGATGAGAGGAAACGATTAACCAGAGAGACTTGACCTAGTCTTCACTCGAACGACTCCGACATATGGGATATCGGTTTCGAGGCCCCAATAGGAATGAGCGACCACAGTGTCGGACGTTTGAGTATCTGATTGAAGAAGGGTTAAGGAACTCGAGGAGGGAAGCTGAAAACAAAAGGCTGGCATTCCGAAAGGGAAACTATGAGGAGAGAAGGAAATTCCTAACAGATATAACATGGGAAACAGAGCTCAGAGAAAAGACGGCCCAAGACATGATGGACTACATCATGCAGAAGTGTAAAGAGGCAGCAGACAAGTTTGTCCCGGTCCAAAAGGAAAACAACGAAATGCAAATGAGAAACCCGTGGTTTAATCAGAGATGTAGGCTAGCTAAACAGTAAAGTAAAAGGGCATGGAGAAACTATAGAAATAACAGATCACTCGAGAGCAGAGGAACATACCAGAGTGCATGGAATGAATATGCCAGGTTGAGAAGAGAGACAGAAAGGCATTACGAAAATGACGTTGCAAGCAAGGCAAAAGACTCAACCTAAATTGCTGCACAGCCACATCAGGAGAAAAACAACAGTAAAGGAACAGGTAATGAAATTGTGGATAGGGGCAGACAGATTCACAACAAACGACAAGGAAGTGGGCGAGGAACTGAATAATAAATTCCAGGTCTTCACATGCAAGGGAAAGTTCCAGAAATAAGAGAGGGAATAGTTAACCAGGAACCACTAGAAGAGTTTGAGACTTCCAGTGGGGATGTAAGGAATCTCTTGCTAGAGTTGGTTGTGACATAGGCTATAGGCCTGAATGGAATCTCCCCATGGATACTATAATAAGGAGCAGAAGCACTATGCCTGGCACTCTCCATAGTGTATAACAGATCACTGGTAACAGGGGAACTGCCAAAAATGTGGAAGACTGCTAATGTAGTCCCGATATACAAGAGAGGGGATAGACAGGAAGCACTGAACTACAGGCCAGTGTCCCTAACTTGCATACTATGCAAGCTGATAGAAAAGATTGTGCGAAAAAAACTTGTGGAACATCTGGACCTAAAGAACTTCGTAACACAGCATCAACATGGATTCAGGGATGGCATGTCCTGCCTCACAGGATTAACTGAATTCTATGACCAGGCAATAAAAATCAGGCAAGAAAGAGAGGGGTAGACAGACTGCATTTTCTTGGATTGCCAGAAGCCTTTGACACAGTACCACACAAGAGGCTAGTGAAAAAGCTGAAGATGCGGGCAGGAGTGAAAGGGAAGGTATTCCATTGGATAAGGGAGTACGTAAGCAACAGAAGAGAGCGAGTCACTCTGAGGGGTGAGGCCTCAGATTGGCGAGACGTCACCAGTGGAGACCAGCAGGGTTCAATCCTTGGACCTATACTGTTCCTGATATATGTAAATGATCTCCCAGAGGGTATAGAATCGTTCTTCTCATTGTTTGCTGATGATGGAAAAATTATGAGGAGGATTAAAACAGAGGATGATAGTAGGAGGCTACAAGATGACCTAGGCAGACTGAATGAATGGTCCAACAAATGGCTACTAAAGTTCAACTCTAGTAAATGCAAGGTCATAAAACTAGGCAGTGGAAACAGGAGGCCAGACATAGGATACTGAATGGGAAATGATGTACTTCATAAAACGGACAGAGAGAAAGATCTAGGAGTTGATATCACACAAAAACTGTCTCCTGAAGTCAACATCAAAAGAATTACATCTGTTGCATATGCGAGGCTGGCTAACATCAGAACAGCCTTCAGGAACCTGTGTAAGGAATTATTCAGAACCTTGTACACCACATATGTAAGACCAATCCTGGAGTATGCGGCCCCAGCTTGGAACCCGTACCTTGTCAAGCATAAGACGAAGCTGGAAAAAGTCCAAAGGTATGCCACTAGTGTGGTCCAAAAACTAAGAGGCATGAGTTACGAGGAAAGGATGCGTGAAATGCACCTCACGACACTGAAAAGCAGAAGAGAATGAGGAGACATAATCACTACCTACAAAATGCTCAGAGGAATTGAATGGGTAGATAAGGATAAATTTTTTAACACAGGTGGTACGCAAACAAGGGGACACAGGTGGAGATTGAGTACTCAAATTAGCCTTAGGAACATTAGAGAGAACTTTTTCAGTGTCAGAGTAGTTAACAAGTGGAATGCATTAGACAGTGATGTGATGGAGGCTGACTCCTTACACAGTTTCAAATGTAGATATGATGGAGCCCAGTAGGTTCAGAAATCTGTATATCAGTTGATTGACAGTTGAGAAACGGGACCAAAGAGACGGAGCTCAATCCCCGCAAGCACAATTAGGTGAGTACAACTAGGTGAGTACAACTAGGTGAGTACACAAGTGACTACTTCAACCAAGTGAAGGTTTCACTTGTGACTACATAACAGGTACCATAGCAATTGGAGGACAAAAACTTACAGTCGTAGTCATATAACTCCCACCTAATGACAGACGACCCAGACAGGAATATGATAGAAACAACATGACCACCATTAATATAATATAGAGGGCAGCTTCTGTGGCTAGCAGGAATGGATCTGAATTACTAATCATGGGAGACTTTAACCACGGGAAGATAGATTGGGAGATCAGAGACCCACAAGGGAGACTAGACACAGGGAGAGCTAAGCTGATGGAAGTGGCAACAAGAAACATTATAAGTCAACACATCAAGGGACCGACAAGAAGGAGAGGAGAGGATGAACCAGCTATGCTTGATCTGATATTTACCCCTAAATGAGTGGGATATATGGGAAGTTAAGTTGGAAGCACCCTTGGGAATGAGAGATCACAGTGTATTGATCTTTGACTACTTGGTAGAGCTAGGATCCCCCCCCCTCAAAAAAAAATGACTAGGAAAGAAAGGACTGGCGTACCGAAAGTGGAATTATGAGGATATGAGAAGTTTCCTTATGGATATACCATGGGACACAGAACTCAGAGCTAAGTTCGTATAAGACATGATGGACTATGTCACGAGAAAGTGTCAGGAGGCAGTAAACAGGTCTATCCCAGCCGAAAAGGAAAAATCCGAGAAGCAAAAGAAGAAATCGTGGTGTAATTGGGCATGTATGGAAGCAAAGGAGCTGAATAAAAAGACGTAGAATTAACGTCTGAAATAACAGAACACCAGAATCAGAGCGAGATACTAGAGAACCAGGAATGAGTATGTTATTGCGAGAAGAGAAGCAGAGAAAAAGTATGATAATGATATAGCAAATAAAGCCAAGACCGAACCAAAGCTACTCCACAGTTACATCAGGAGGAAAACAACAGTGAAAGAACAAGTGATGTAACTTAGAACGGGTGAGAACAGGTATACCAGACGGCCGTGGAAGGGTTCGAAATAACAAGAAATGAGGTCAAGACACACTTGTTGGATCTGGACGTGAGTAAGGCTATTGGTCCAGAAGGAATCTCACCATGGGTACTGAAAGAGTATAGTGGGTCACTAGAGATAGAAGGCCTACCTGAAATATGGAAGACGGCTAATGTAGTCCCAATATACAAAAAGGGCGACAGGCAAAAGATACTGAACTACAGGCCAGTGTCCTTAACTTCTATACCATGCAAGGTGATGGAGAATATCATGAGAAAAAACCTAGTAACTCATCTGGAGAGAAGAAACTTCATGACAAACCACCGACATGGGTTCAAGAAGGGTAACTCTTGCCTCACTGGCTTAATAATATTTTACAATCAGGTGACAAAGATTAAGCAAGAAAGAGAAGGATTGGTGGACTGCATTTTCTTGGACTGTCGGGAAGTCTTTGACACAGCACCCCATAAGAGGCCGATACATAAGCTGGAGAAACAGGCAGGAGAGTTACACTGAGGGGTGAGACCTCAGATTAGCATGGAGTCACCAGTGGAGTCCCACAGGGCTTTGTATTCGGACCTATCCTGTTTCTGATATATGTAAATGATCTCCCAGAGAGTGTAGACTCATTCTCCTCAATGTTTGCTGACGATTCCAAAATTGTGAGAAGGATTAAGACAGAGGAGGACAGCTTGAGGCTTTAAGAAGACCTGAACAAGCTGCAGGAATGGTCAAACAAATGGTTGTTAGAGTCTAACCCAAGCAAATGTAATGTAATGAAGATTGGTGTAGGGACCAGGAGGCCATATACAAGGTATCATTAGGGAGATGAAATTCTTCAAAAGTCAGAAGGAGAGAAAGACTTGGAGGTTGATATCACACTAGACCTTTCCCCTGAAGCCAACATCAAGAGAATAACATCAGCGGCATATGCCAGGCTGGCCAACATAAGAAACTTGTGTAAGGACTCATACAGAACTTTGTATTCCACATATGTCAGACCAATCCTGGAGCATGCAGTTCCAGCATGGAGTCCATATTCAAGCATTAGACTAAACTGGAAAACGTTCAAAAGTTTCCCACCAGACTAGTATCCGAACCGAGGAGTATGAACTATGAGGAGACACTACGGGAAATATATTTCACGTCGCTGGAAAACAGAAGAGTTAGGGGGAACATGATCAAGTCAACATGATTCTTATAGGAATTGATAGGATAGATAGACAGGCTATTTATCACAAAGGGCACACGCACTAAGGGACACAGGTGGAAATTGAGTGCCACAGAGATATTAGAAAGAACTTTTTTAGTGTCAGAGTGATTGACAAATGGAATGCATTAGGAAGTGATGTGGTGGAGGCTAACTCCATACACAGGTTCAAGTGTAGATATGATAGACCCCAACAGACTCACAAACCTGTACATCAGGTGATTGAGAGATGAGAGGCTGGATAATAATGGTTGTCGGTTGTGGTTGTAGCTTTCTTGGTAGTGGGGAGGAATGGAGTACCAAACAGCTGTGGGCATTTTCTTTTTTATTATCTACTAGCTGTACCTGGCCACACATTGCTGCAGCTCAGCAACGCATGTACGTTGCTGAGCAACAGCAACCCTTCCCCTGTCTTCCAGTCCTCCCCATTATTTCCCCCTCTCTCGTCCCCTCGTCCTCCCAACCATTCCTCACTCCCCCATCCCTATGTCCCCCTCTCCACCTTCCCCTCGTCCTACTAACCATTCCTAACTCCACCGTCCCCTCGTCCTCTCCCCATCTCCCTCTCTCTCCCGTCCCCTCGTCCTCCCTACCATTCCCCCCGTCCCCCTCATCCTCCCCAACTTCCCCCACTTCCTTGTCCCTTTGTCCTCCCCCCACCAATCTCTATTCCCCTGTCCCATCGTCCCCACCATCCCCAATTCCCCGTCCCCTCATCCTCCCCACCATTACCCAATCCTATGTCCCCTCGTCGTCCCCACCCTCCTCCACTCCCGTCCCCTCGTCCTCCCCACTCCCTAGTTCGAAATATTCCCAAATGATCTGATGTTCCCATCAGAAAATTGGGAACATCAAATCATCTCATTTTCCCATCACTGAAATATAAGAAAACCATTAAAAACGAAATGAAAAACAATGAAAAAATAAACAAATAAATTATACTCACGAAATGAACGGTATGGTAAATAACAGAGCTCAATTCCAATGCAATGTCATGCAAAAGAATTAAATCAAAATGAAAATAAATCGAAATCTATGATAATTCAATTTATCAATGAAATCGGAAACATTGAAATGGAATCGAAACATATTTAGTATAGCGTAATTTGTTCTTACGTGCAACAGATGGGGCTTATTTTTTTTTAAATCATGTTTTTACCTGCCACAGGTGTGGCATCTATACTTATACTCACGAAATGAACGGTATGATAAACAACACAGTTCTGTTCCAATGCAAAGTCACAAAAAATAATTATATCACAATGAAAATAAATCGACATGGATGAAAATTAAATTTGTCAATGCAATCAAAAACACTGAAATGAAATCGTACCATACTTGTATAGAATGTGTGGCTCTTACGTGCAACAGATGGCACCATTTCTTAAAAAAAATGTTTTTACCTGTCACAGGTATGGCATCCATACCTATACTTACGAAATGAATGGTATGGTAAACAACACAGCTTAATTCCAAAACAATGTCACTCAAAATAATTCCATAAAAATTTAAATGAATCAAAATCTATGAACATTAATAACATATTTAGTATAGCGTGTGTGTTGCTATTGCGTGCAACAGATGGCGCTGTTTTTTTGAAAAAACAAACATGTTTTTACCTGTCAGAGGGGTGGCATCTATATAGTAGGTATATAAAAACACGCGCATATTTGAATGGAATGTTGTGTCAGAATTTCAAAGCAATCAGTGAAGAACTCTGGGAGATTACAGCGTGTGTTGCTCTTACGTCCAACAGATGAGACTGTTTTTTAAAAAAGCATGTTTTTTCCCTGTCACTGGTGACACATGTGTATAGGTGGTACATAAAAACATGCATCTATTCGAATGCAACGTCATGTCAAAATTTCAAAGCAATCGGAAGAGATTTCGAAGATTTCTCTCACATGAAAAGCACAATTAAAAAAAAACAAACATATTTTTTCTGTCACAGACGAGACATCAGTATAGTATGTATATAAAAACCCGCTCGGATGCGAATGGAACATTGTGTGAAAATTTCAAAGCAATCGGTGGAGAGCTTTCAGAGATTAGCGATGTTGAACAAATGAACCTTTCCATTTTTTTTTTAATAGATATAAATAAAAATTCTCCGAAAGTTCTTCACCGATTGCTCTGAAATTTTCACACAACGTTTCATTCGCATCCGGCCAGGTTTTTATATACATACTATATAGATGTCACGTCTGTGACGAAAAAAAAAAATGCTTTTTCTGAAAACTGAGTTTTCCATGTGAAGGAAATCGTCGAAACCTCTTTATTGAGTGTTTGAAATTTTGACACAGCGTTGCATTCGAATAGGCCCGTCTTTTTATATATCTACTATATACATGCCTCACCTGAGACAGGAAAAAACATAATTTTTTTGAATAACAGGGCCATCTGTTGGACGTAAGAGCAACACATGCTGTAATCTCCAAAAGTTCTTCACCGATTGCTTTGAAATTTTGACACAACGTTGCATTCGAATAGGCGCGTCTTTTTATATACCTACTATATAGAAGCCACCCCTGTGACAGGGAAAAACATGCATTTTTGTCAAAACAGCGCCATCTGTTGCACATAATAGCAACATGCAAGCTATACTAAATATGTCACAAATTCCATTTCATTGTTTCTGATTGCATTGATAAATTTTATTTTCACAGGTTTTGATTTATTTTATTTTTTATTGAATTATTTTGTGTGACATTGTGTTGAATTGAGCTGTGTTGTTTACCATACCGTTCATTTTGTAAATATACATGACACACCTGTGACAGGTAAAACTATGCCTTTCTTGAAAAACAGCACCATCTGTTGCATGTATGAGCAACACACATGTTATACTAAATGTGTTACAATTTCATTTCAACGTTTCTGATTGCATTGATAAATTGCGTTTTCATAGATTTTTATTTATTTTCATTTTGATTTAATTATTTTGTGTGAATTCCATTGGAATTGAGCAGTCTTGTTTACCATACCATTCATTTCGTGAGTATAGTTTATTTTTTATTTTGTTTCATATATCATTTCATTTTTTAACTGTTTTTCTTAAATATCAGTGATGGGAACATCAGCTCACTTTATATTCCCAATTTTCTGATGGGAACATCAGACCTTTAGGAAAGGCATCGGATGAGGGAGTGGGGAATGGGGGGAATGATGAGGGGACGGAAGTGAGAGATAGTGTGGAGGACGAGGGTACAAGGAAGGGGGTAATGGTGAGGAAGGACGATGAGACGGGGGAGTTTGTGATAGTGGGGAGGAGAAAGGGACAGGGAAAGTTGCTGTGGCTCAGCGGCTGCTAGTAAAGTTATAAATTTTATGCTGGGCCACCTACTAGCTATTGTAAGTGTCTCTGCTGGGCGAGGGCTAACGCCAATCTGATTGCGGAGTGTGGCCCTCGGCTGTCCCTCGGGCGAGCACACAAGGAGCACCTAGTTCTGAAAGGTTCTGAGTAGACATAACAAGAGGGCGCCCACCATGCCCTGACTGTCCAACTCCGCTTAGCACGCTATCATCGTCGTCCTCAACAATCTGCTTGAAGAACGTTTTGGTTGTGAACCTAACTAACATTTATGTATAGGATTATTTACCTATGGTTGCTGTAAACAAGCTCTGAGACATCCACAACCCAGTCTCAGACATACATGAATATAGAGTACATTGCATAAATATAATTCTAAAATTAAGTTATCCATGGAGCATCATGACTAACTAGTTAAACGTCTGAGCATACTGGAGGCAGAAGGTCCATCTGCAGATAGAGGCAGTGGACCATAAGTTGTGTGCAAAGATCAAGATGCACACCCACAGTGTTACCTGTTAAAGAGATTATAATCGGTAGACGCTGACAAAGGCACGATATAGTACACAGTATAAATGACGTTCTACTAAAATATGGAGTGCAGGGACGCGGCAAAAACATCAGGACCTGAACAGTGAGTGTATGAGAAGTCATAAGATTGAAACTATGAATTAAGGTTAGCTATGTAGGTATCATATTATATACATTTGAGACAAAGGAAAAAGAACAGATGTATAAAATCCACTGAGAAAGGCGTTAATCAGTTTAACTCTCTCAGGAAATCTCAATGGATATGCTGCGGGAATGGTACATAAAAGTGTATAACATATACAATGGTTGGGTAGTCACTCAAGACGAGCTTTCTCGTAAAAAAATTAACTAGAACTAGTGGAAAAGGGGTAGAAGTTAATAGGCATGAACGGGTTACTTAGTATATAATATGGAAAGCATTACCCTTACAGCTAGACATAAAAACTATGAATGTTAGGGGCTAGTTCTTCACGAATATAGTCATCTTCTGCTACATATTGGAAGTCAGGAAGTGAGGAGCTGATGTAACGCATCCATTGTCCTTTACAGACAGGAACACCACAGTCACACAAGCATGTATCATCCGACTGTTGTTGGTGCACTGTCAAAATAACTGGTCTGGACCGAAAGTTGTAAGTATGAGTACCAGGTGATGCGGTACCATTGTTTGTGTCTTCGACCAGAGTGGGTGTCACGGTGGTAGGGTCAGTCATCACATGGTCATTGACAGGTACTGGGCTGTCTTGGTCAACAGTCAGTCGGGCTAGTTTCATGTGACTGAGATGTTCATTTACATGTTCACCTGTAGCAAGGTTTTCCAGCTTGTACTTGGTACCTGTAATATGCTCAAGAACTCTGTAAGATCCAAGAAACTTCTCAGTCAGCGTATACATGGGACCATCTCTTTGCTGGTTGAGGATCATTACTAAAGATCCAGGTCCTATTTTTGTAGGTTTAGCATGAGCGTTTTGTAACCTAGTGAAATCGTCAGTAGCTTTAGATAGATATTCCTTGACTCTCAGGAATACCAATTGAGTGTCTCTTTGTTTGACTTTAACATAATCATCATAGTTGTAAAGTGACACAGGCGGTGAGGATATGAGAGCATTAGGGAATCTCATGTCTGTCCGATAAAGCCCAGAGTGAGGTGTATCTCCTATTGAGGAGTTGACAGAGGAGTTTATCGAGCTTTGGACGATTCGCATAAGTTCATCCCATTTGTGACTGTCCCGATTGACTGTTACTCTGAGTGCGTTATTGACTGTTAATTTCTTGTTTGTTCTTTCAGCAAGACCATTGCTAGCCGGTTGATAAGGCATTATATTGCACTTTTTATTTTTGAACAGTTTAGCCAGTTGTTCCATAACAGAATTGTTGATTTCCGGGCCGTTGTCAGTACAGTATACTGACAACGGCCGAGAGTCCACCTAGAGTTATACCGAGAGTATAACCCTAGGTGGACCATACCTGCAAACTATGTTATTATGAAATGCATTATGCAGTTTTGTTTGAAATTGGAACCAGTTTACCGTATTTAGAGAAGTTATCCACCGCAACTAGAAGATGTTTATTACCTTTGAAAATTTCAGCAAAGTTCGTTAGCAAGTGCATAGAAACACAGTCCCAAGGTGCATTAGTCGTAGGGTAAGTCTGAATTGGGTTCAGCCCAGCAACATGGGTTCTGTTAGCTAGGCAGGTTAGACATTGATCCACGTGATGTTTAATCTGTTTTGCCATTTCGGGCCAGTAATACTCGAGGCAAGCCTGCTTTATGGTGCAGTCCTTTGCCAGGAGGTGCACTGTGCGTCATGGACAAGTTTCAACACGATAGGTACTATCGACGCAGGAATAACAGGTTGATGTATCATTCTGGCAGGAGAGCCAAACATAACCTTCATGAGGAGTACATGGTTTACGAGTACTAGTTTCTTGAGCGGCATAGGAGACTTGACTGTAAGAGTCGTTTTCGGGTTCATTAGAAAGCTTATAATCGGTGCCCACATTGGGTCTTGTTGTTGTGCTATTTCTACATCTTGCAAGTCTGTCGAAGGGTATTCTACCTGAACAGGAGCGACGTAGTGGGAGAGGGCATCGGCAACTACATTATGTCTGCCAGGTAAGTTTCCAAACGTGGGTAAGAACTCTTGTATCGTGAGCGACCAACAGGCAAACTTACCTATTGGGTTCTATTTTTTCGTCAGTACATGGACAGGGTAGTTATAGATGATGTCTCTGAAATGTTTGAGAGCCCACACTACAGCTATAGCTTCCCGTTCTGTTGTCGAGTAATTCTTTTCTGCTTTGGAGAGAACTCAGCTTGCATATGCAATGGCATGTTTTTTTCTGTCGCTAGTCTATGTTAGTACGGCTCATAACCTAATATTACTGGCGTCGGTGACTATGACAAACGATTTGGAGAAGTCTGGGAACTTGAGAATGGGAGCAGATATCAAAGCCTCTTTAAGTGTTTTAAACGCTTTCTCCTGATCAGCTTTCCTGGCGAATAGGACGTCTTTCTTAAGGAGGTGAGTAAGAGAAGACTCAATCACTGAATAGCCAGCGATGTAATGGCGATAGAATCCTGTTAGGCCTATGAAGTTTTGTACAGCATCAACATTATGAGGGACAGGATACTTCTTTACAGTGTCTTTCTTTGAGTTAAGAGTGGTAATGCCGTGTGAGATGACTTTATGGACTAGAAACTTTATCTCTTTTTTTCATGAAGTCACATTTGATAAGTTTGATCTTCAAATTAGCTTCAGATAGTTTCTGAAGAGCAAGTTCTAAACTTTGAAGGTGGGTCGGTACATCCTTGGATATGATTATGAGGTCATCGAGGTAAACCTTGAGGGTATTACCTATCATTCGTCGGAACAAAGTTTGTCATAAGCCTAGAGAAAGTAATAGGGCTGCTGCATAAGCCAATAGGTATGCAGGTGTACTAGTAATGGCCATTAGGGACTGAAAACTCTGTCAGTTCTCGGCTTTCTGGGTCAAGTGGTATTTGCCAAAAACCTTGCAATAGATCAAGAGAAGACGAAACCTCATTCTGGCCTATGTTCTGCAATAAGTCAGTGAGCACGGGAAGTGGAAACCTATTTGGTATCGTCACGTGGTAAAGTTTTCTGAAATCAACGATGGGATGCCATCCATCCTTCTTGGGTACTATGATCAATGGAGCATTCCATGGAGAGGTGCTTTCTTCAATAACACCTTCGTGTAACATCTCGTCAATATGACGGTCTGCACCAGCTCGTTGAGAATGAGGCAATCTATATGCGGGTATATAATTTGGTTGAGTACCTGGTTCAACAGGAATTTTGTGAGTGATGAAGTGTGTCATGTCAAGTTGTTCTCCTGTCAGTGCCACAACATTGTTTGTTGAGGATGAGGGGCTTGGGCGTCTGGGAAGTCAGTGGGACTAAGGTGCTCAGGCGAGGTCACTAACTGATTTCGATTTGTCGTATGAGAGAGTGAAAGTATCATTAGTTCAGTAGAGTCTTCATCCACTACTCGCACCACTAACGAACAATGGGCGAAGTATACAATGTGTGTCTATGTGAGGTGAATGTTGGCATTGGTGACATTTGCAACATAAACAGCAGTAGAGATGTTCTGCATCTGATGAAAGGACGGTTCTATGTAGGTACCTTGTATTTTACATGTGTCACTGTCTGCTATTACGTGATCTAGGTCAGGTACACCAGGAATTTTGACAATAACCTTTGTTAGTGTATGAGAATGTAGTACGGTGTCTTGGTGTAAGATGCCTCTGACTTGATTGATGTTAGACTCTAGGCAAGGTAATGAACAATTGCCGGGGCCCCTTGCAAAGATTCATTGACTTCAGCGACCTGTGATATTGTTTGGCAGTGTGATGGTCTGGTGTCAATAAGTGATTGAGTGACGGCTTTGTCTGGGCGTGTCTGGTAACGTGCATCTTGGTCACTCCTGGCTTTTATGTTTATTTATTTTATTTATTTATTTATTTATTTATTTATTTATTTATTTATTTATTTATTTATTTATTTATGCATATACAAGAATGTACATTGGGAATGTGAGGATACATAATATGGTAATTATAGTCTTGTAAAGCCACTAGTACGTGCAGCGTATCGGGCAGGTCCTTAATCTAAGAAAATTTTAAGGAGGTAAATACTTGCAAAATTTATAGACAAAAAAATGATAACAGTTACATGGAATGAAAAAAAGAAGATGAGAGAAAATTGTAGGTACAGTATATTAAAGCACGTAGGTAGCTAAGATTGATTGCAATGACAGCTTGAATGGTAGTTGACAAAAATTGGTAGGCACAATACAGCAGAAACAATATAATATTGATTGCAATGACAGCTTGAATGGTAGTTGACAAAAATTGGTAGTCACAATACAGCATATGGCTAGCACATAAAAGAAGACAGCAATGAACACAATGATAAGGTTGTTTGATACTACATAAAAATTAGGAGATTGGGTAACACTAGGTACAGAGCAAATTTAAAGCTCAGTGTAGGAAACTAAGAAAATGAAATTAGGTACTTTTTGGTTTTGCTTTTAAATAAGGCAAAAGTTTTACAGTTTTTCAATTCACTAGGGAGTGAGTTCCATAGACTAGGTCCCTTAATTTCCATAGAGTGTTTACACAGATTAAGCTTGACCCTGGGGATATCAAAGAGATATTTATTTCTGGTGTGGTGATAATGGGTCCTATTACATCTGTCCAGGGAGAGTTTCAGAGCATGGTTTGCATTTAAGAACAGGGTTTTGTAAATGTAGTTGACACAAGAGAATGTGTGGAGGGAGTTAATATTTAGCAAGTTTAGGGATTTAAACAAGGGAGCTGAGTGTTGTCTGAAAGCAGAGTTAGTTATTATTCTGATAGCAGATTTTTGCTGTGTGATGATGGGCTTAAGGTGGTTTGCAGTGATAGACCCCCATGCACAGATACCATAATTAAGATAGGGGTAGATTAGTGCATAATATAGTGAGAGGAGAGCAGATTTAGGAACATAATATCTGATTTTGGAAAGTATACCATCTGTCTTAGAGACTTTCTTAGTTATGTGTTGAATGTGGGTGCTGAAGTTGAGTCTCTTGTCTAGGAATAGGCCAAGAAACTTGCCATCATTTTTATTACTGATGTTAATGTTGTCTATCTGTAGCTGAATTGCATTTGATGATTTGCTTCCAAATAAGATGTAGTAAGTCTTTTCGATGTTTAATGTTAGTTTGTTCGTTGACATCCATAACTGGACTTTTATTAATTCATTATTCACGACATTATTTAGTGTATGTGGGTTAAGGTCTGAATAGATAAGGGTAGTATCATCAGCAAACAATATAGGTTTGAGAATATTAGAGACATTAGGCAGATCGTTTATATATATAAGAAATAGAAGAGGTCCTAAGATACTGCCCTGTGGCACTCCAACGGTAATTGGTAGAGTGGAAGAAGTTGTATCATTGATGGTTACATATTGGTGTCTGTCACTAAGATAGGATCGGATGTAGTCAAGGGCAAGGCCTCGGATTCCATAATGCTGGAGTTTAAGTAAGAGGTAGTTGTGATTAACAGTATCAAAGGCTTTTCTTAGGTCAATGAAGAGTCCAATCGGAAACTCATTTTTGTCAAGGGCTGAGTAGATAACGTCAAGGAGACTAATGATTGCATCGTTGGTGCTCTTTGGGACCGGAAGCCAAACTGGCAGGGGCTGAGTATGTCGAATTTTACGAGGTAGGAATAGAGCTGTTTGTAAATAATTTTTTCAAATATTTTTGATAGAATGAGTAGATTTGATATTGGTCTATAATTGTTTATGTCTGCCGGATTGCTTCCTTTATGGACTGGCGTTACTCTTGCTTTACTTTATGTAACTGATATAGTCCCTATGGTTGGTGAACTCGTGTCCCCAACACACCACAAAGAGGTACTACTGTGTCACCAATTGTTATTTACCAATGGCAAGCATCGATAGTAATTAAAAAGGATGTCTCCTGGGAACCGAATATTATCTACAAGTAAACAGGTCATGGCGACTGATCTGTCATGAACTATCAACTCTTTGTCAGCTTCACCCAACACTGCAGTCATTCCTCCAGAAAGTTCACTAAGGTTGGAGACAGATGGCTGGCATACGAAAAGTCTGTTGTGTATGTCATTCAAGGCGGCTTCTTTGATGATGATGACTCTAGCTCCTGTGTCTAGGAAAATTTTAACTTGTCGACATTTCAGAGTGGTTGTAATCAGAGGTCCTTCTGTGTCTTTGTTAGGCATGTTAGTACAAGACTGGTGCGGTCGACGTGATGTCTGAAGCACATGATTGTGAGTACTATCAGCATGTAGGAGGTGTACGGTATCCTCCTCTGCTAATATATTAAACCTGTTATGGGTAGGTACTGATTATGCAGGGTGGTCGTCTCACTTTCCTATGTCATGCTGGTTTACAAAGGCTGCTATTTCTTCCCCCGATTGCGAGTCTGGTCTGGTCTGGTCTGCGTTATTCGTGAAGGCCGTAACACCGTTTGTCAGCCGCGAGTCAGTGTCCATCTGTGTTGGGACTGTCAGTCTTCGCGAACCTAACATGGGCAGTAGGTCGGGTTGCAGGAGCACGTGCAAGGCTCGGTCGGCGCTGGTTAAGGGTTGCAGCATGTGGTTGGTTATTGGCAGGTTATTGGGGTAGCTTGATTAGAACCTCGGCGAGCTCGACAGTCAACAGTGTCATGACCATGGATCTGGTGATAGGTGCAGAATGGTGCACGAGCTGCTCGGCAGTCTGACATTTCATGTACAGGTCTGCGGTAAAATATGCAATAAGGACAGTTGTGATATACAGTATTGCTTGCACTGTTATGTCTTGCATACGGTTGGTAATGAGTGCTGTTTGATGTGCATTCTGCCTAACGGTGGCCAGGTGTGCCACAGTTAAAGCATTCTGGCGTTTGCGGGTGAGGAGAATAATGAGGAGAGTTAGTCCTGGAGCCATGTGAGGGTGGAGAAGACCTAGCATGAGTCTGAATGTTACTAGGGAAAGAACGTGTGACAACGTTTGCAGGATTATGGGGATTGATTGCACTGAAAATGGCAGTGTTGTGCAGAGTCCCGGTTCTTTAGCCTCTCAGTGGAATCTATCATCTCATCCATTAATTCCCAAATAGTGTTGTTTGGCCCAAAGTCCTTAGCTTGTATTTCTTTTAGTATGACCTCGGGGGGCATGATGCTGTAAGGCACCAAATCTCAGTAGTCTACACACATTACCTATGGTGAGGCTTTCCTTTGCTTCCCATCTAGAACCTGTTGAAGCTGATTTCAGTGAGCTATGGAGCTTATCTAATCGTCTGCCAAATGCTTTGCGTGTCTCATCAGGACGCATTACCCAGCAAACACAAATCGTATAGAAAACGTTCGTCTATCTCCTCCCATAGGTGTAGGAATGATTTGCATTGAGAATGATACAGGAGAGCCTTTGAGAAACTTTTAATCCAAAAATCCAAACACATAGGTTTTATAATAAATTGTTTATCTACAACTATTTTGTTCCTAATGTATTACAAATAGTTTTTACATGTTTAAATATAAAATTTATGGTGTTTTTTGTAAAATTCATTAATAAATTGTGAATGATATTTAATGGCTGAATGAAACCTTCAAAATACATTTAGTTATTCTATGACCAGAAAAAAGTAGTTTTCCAAATTTTCAAAAAATTGCTCTTTTTAACACAATTTGACTCCTTATGCATTCCACTAAACACTAATATCATGTTTAAATATATAATTTATGTATTATTCCCTAAAATAATTTATATAAATTATAAATGTTGCTGGAAAGTGGTGTGAAAGAATCAGAATACGTTTTGTTGTCTTATATATTGGCGTGTTCTTATTAACTATGTCTCCAGTGCACAGTTTATCAAACAAGAAGATTAACGTTCCTCAACCCTTAAAATCTTATATGTTATCTTGCTGTTGCAAAATGGGTGAATCTTTAAGAACAGTATCTATATGACAAATGGTGTTTAACCTAACTCAAACATTGTAGGGTTTATTATTCTACACATATTTCTAATAACTCTTAGATGTTTACATTCTCTGAAGTATAATTGTGAAGGCTGTGTCCTTCACTCTCACCACAGATTCTTAAACTCCTCTGCATGTTCAACTATAATTGTTTCCATTCTGAATCTCCATGGACATTTGTATCCAAAATTAAACCAATGTGGTTTCCTTCAGCAGCCAGTACATTTGCTCATTCATTTCCACAGATTCCAACATGGTAGGGGATTCACAGAAATTTGGCTACTCATATTATTATCTATTATATGAATGCATTTCCATATTATAAGAAAAATACAAGAGTTTATGATAATTTCGTTTTCTGTGATATAACATTTGTATGCTGTTTTTTCTTTAAACCCCATACTGAACTAAATCACGAGAGTATATATTGTTTATTAAGAAGCGCCATCACTGACCGCCAATTAAGTGCTCACATCAATTATAACTCTATAAGAAATAACACACAAACCATGCCCAACTGTCGATCAACATTGACGCTGCACACACACTCAGGCGCCTCGACTCAAAATTGCCACTCATCAGCCATATGGAGGAGAAAACTTTGACAAATTTCACCTATCATAAATAACAAGCACCACCATTGACTGCCAAGTGCTCATATCAAGTCTAACTCTAAGAAACAACACGCAATCGTTGTAAATAACCATGTCAACACGGACTCTGGACACTATACGTCTCCCAACATCATCACTGTAAGGACTGGAAATGTTAGGACTAATAGTGCCTATAGTGTCGTGGTGTATAGTGTCATGGAGTATAGTGTCGCGGAGTATAGTGTCGTGGAGTATAGTGTCGTGGAGTATAGTGTCGTGGAGTACAGTGTTGTGAAGTATAGTGTCGGGGAGTATAGTGTCGCGGAGTACAGTGTCGTGGAGTATAGTGTTGTGGTGTATAGTGTCATGGAGTATAGTGTCGTGGAGTATAGTGTCGCGGAGTATAGTGTCGTGGAGTATAGTGTCATGGAGTATAGTGTCGTTGAGTATAGTGTGGAGTATAGTGTCGCGGAGTATAGTGTCATGGTGTATAGTGTCGTGGAGTATAGTGTTGTGAAGTATAGTGTCGTGGAGAATAGTGTAGTGGAGTATAGTGTCGTGGATTATAGTGTCATGGAGTATAATGTCGTGGAGTATAGTGTCGTGGAGTATAGTGTCGTGGAGTATAGTGTTGTGAAGTATAGTGTCGTGGAGAATAGTGTAGTGGAGTATAGTGTCGAGGTGTATAGTGTCGTGGAGTATAGTGTCGTGGAGTATAGTATCGTTGTGTATAGTGTCGTGGTGTATAATGTCATGGAGTATAGTGTCTTGGTGTATAGTGTCGTGGTGCACAGTGTCGTGGTGTATAGAGTCATGGAGTATAGTGTCGTGGACTATAGTGTCGTGGTGTATAGTGTCGTGGAGTATAGTGTTGAGTAGTGTCGGGGAGTATAGTGTCGCGGAGTATAGTGTCGAGGAGTATAGTGTCGTGGAGTATAGTGTCGTGGAGTACAGTGTTGTGAAGTATAGTGTCGTGGAAAATAGTGTAGTGGAGTATAGTGTCGTGGAGTATAGTGTCGTGGAGTATAGTGTCGGGGAGTATAGTGTCGTTGAGTATAGTGTGGAGTATAGTGTCGCGGCGTATAGTGTCGTGGAGTATAGTGTCATGGTGTATAGTGTCGTGGAGTATAGTGTTGTGGAGTATAGTGTCGTGGAGAATAGTGTAGTGGAGTATAGTGTCGTGGAGTATAGTGTCGTGGAGTATAATGTCGTGGAGTATAGTGTCGTGGAGTATAGTGTCGTGGCGTATAGTGTTGTGAAGTATAGTGTCGTGGAGAATAGTGTAGTGGAGTATAGTGTCGAGGTGTATAGTGTCGTGGAGTATAATGTCGTGGAGCATAGTGTCGTGGAGTATAGTGTCGTGGAGTATAGTGTTGTGGAGTATAGTGTCGTGGAGTATAGTATCGTTGTGTTTAGTGTCGTGGGGTATAATGTCATGGAGTATAGTGTCTTGGTGTATAGTGTCGTGGTGCATAGTGTCGTGGTGTATAGTGTCATGGAGTATAGTGTCGTGGACTATAGTGTCGTGGTGTATAGTGTCGTGGTGTATAGTGTCGTGGAGTATAGTGTTGAGTAGTGTCGGGGAGTATAGTGTCGTGGAGTATAGTGTCGTGGAGTATAGTGTCGTGGTGTATAGTATCGTGGTGTATAGTGTTGTGGAGTATAGTGTCGTGGAGTATAGTGTCGTGGAGTATAGTATCGTGGTTTATAGTATCATGGTGTATAGTGTCGTGGAGTATAGTGAAGTGGTGTATAATGTTGTGGAGTATAGTCAAGTGGTGTATAGTGTCGTGGAGTATAGTGTCATGGAGTATAGTATCGAGGAGTATAGTGTCATGGAGTATAGTGTCGTGGTGTATAGTGTCGTGGTGTAAAGTGTCGTGGAGTATAGTGTCGTGGAGTATAGTGTCAGGGAGTATAGTGTCGTGGAGTATAGTGTCGGGGAGTATAGTGTCATTGAGTATAGTGTGGAGTATAGTGTCGTGGAGTATAGTGTCGGGGAGTATAGTGTCATTGAGTATAGTGTGGAGAATAGTGGCGTGGTGTATAGTGTCGTGGAGTATAGTGTCGTGGTGTATAGTGGAGGGTGGCGGTAGTGGAGGGTGGCGGTAGTGTAGGGTGGCTGTAGTGGAGGGTGGCAGTAGTGGAGGGTGGCGGTAGTGTAGGGTGGCAGTAGTGTAGGGTGGCAGTAGTGGAGGGTGGCGGTAGTGTAGGGTGGTGGTAGTGAAGGGTGGCAGTAGTGGAGGGTGGCGGTAGTGTAGGGTGGCAGTAGTGTAGGGTGGCAGTGGTGGAGGGTGGTGGTAGTGGAGGGTGGCGGTAGTGGAGGGTGGCAGTAGTGGAGGGTGGCAGTAGTGGAGGGTGGCAGTAGTGGAGGGTGTCAGTAGTGGAGGGTGGCAGTAGTGTAGGGTGGCAGTAGTGGAGGGTGTCAGTAGTGGAGGGTGGCAGTAGTGGAGGGTGGCAGTAGTGGAGGGTGGCGGTAGTGTAGGGTGGCAGTAGTGGAGGGTGGCGGTAGTGGAGGGTGGCAGTAGTGGAGGGTGGCAGTAGTGGAGGGTGGTGGTAGTGGAGGGTGGCAGTAGTGTAGGGTGGCAGTAGTGGAGGGTGGCAGTAGTGTAGGGTGGCACTAGTGGAGGGTGGCAGTAGTGGAGGGTGGCGGTAGTGGAGGGTGGCAGTAGTGGAGGGTGGCAGTAGTGGAGGGTGGCAGTAGTGGAGGGTGGCAGTAGTGTAGGGAGGCAGTAGTGGAGGGTGGCAGTAGTGGAGGGTGGAAGTAGTGTAGGGTGGCAGTAGTGTAGGGTGGCAGTAGTGGAGGGTGGTGGTAGTGGAGGGTGGCGGTAGTGGAGGGTGGCAGTAGTGCAGGGTGGCAGTAGTGGAGGGTGGCAGTAGTGTAGGGTGGCAGTAGTGGAGGGTGGTGGTAGTGGAGGGTGGCGGTAGTGTAGGGTGGCAGTAGTGGAGGGTGGCAGTAGTGGAGGGTGGCGGTAGTGGAGGGTGGCAGTAGTGGAGGGTGGCAGTAGTGTAGGGTGGCAGTAGTGTAGGGTGGCAGTAGTGTAGGGTGGCAGTAGTTGAGGGTGGCAGTAGTGTAGGGTGGCAGTAGTGGAGGGTGGCAGTAGTGTAGGGTGGGAGTAGTGGAGGGTGGGAGTAGTGGAGGGTGGCAGTAGTGGAGGGTGGTGGTAGTGGAGGGTGGCAGTAGTGGAGGGTGGCAGTAGTGTAGGGTGGCGGTAGTGGAGGGTGGCAGTAGTGGAGGGTGGCAGTAGTGTAGGGTGGCAGTAGTGGAGGGTGGCAGTAGTGGAGGGTGGCAGTAGTGGAGGGTGGCAGTAGTGGAGGGTGGCAGTAGTGTAGGGTGGCAGTAGTGTAGGGTGGCAGTAGTGGGGGGTGGTGGTAGTGGAGGGTGGCAGTAGTGGAGGGTGGGAGTAGTGGAGGGTGGCAGTAGTGTAGTGTGGCAGTAGTGGAGGATGGCAGTAGTGTAGGGTGGCAGCAGTAGTGGAGGGTGGCAGTAGTGGAGGGTGGCGGTAGTGGAGGGTGGCGGTAGTGGAGGGTGGCGGTAGTGGAGGATGGCAGTAGTGGAGGGTGGCAGTAGTGGAGGGTGGCAGTAGTGGAGGGTGGCAGTAGTGAAGGGTGGCAGTAGTGGAGGGTGGCGGTAGTGGAGGGTGGCGGTAGTGGAAGGCGGCGGTAGTGGAGGGTGGCGGTAGTGGAGGGTGGCGGTAGTGGAGGGTGGCAGTAGTGTAGGGTGGCGGTAGTGGAGGGTGGCAGTAGTGGAGGGTGGCAGTAGTGGAGGGTGGCAGTAGTGGAGGGTGGCAGTAGTGTAGGGTGGCGGTAGTGGAGGGTGGCAGTAGTGGAGGGTGGCAGTAGTGGAGGGTGGCAGTAGTGGAGGGTGTCAGTAGTGGAGGGTGGCAGTAGTGGAGGGTGGCAGTAGTGTAGGGTGGCGGTAGTGTAAGGTGGCTGTAGTGTAGGGTGGCAGTAGTGGAGGGTGGCAGTAGTGTAGGGTGGCAGTAGTGGAGGGTGGCAGTAGTGGAGGGTGGCAGTAGTGGAGGGTGGCAGTAGTGGAGGGTGGCGTTAGTGGAGGGTGGCAGTAGTGGAGGATGGCAGTAGTGGAGGGTGGCAGTAGTGGAGGGTGGCAGTTGTGGAGGGTGGCAGTAGTGGAGGGTGGCAGTAGTGGAGGGTGGCAGTAGTGGAGGGTGGCAGTAGTGGAGGGTGGCAGTAGTGTAGGGTGGCGGTAGTGTAGGGTGGCTGTAGTGAAGGGTGGCAGTAGTGGAGGGTGGCAGTAGTGTAGGGTGGCAGTAGTGGAGGGTGGCAGTAGTGGAGGGTGGCAGTAGTGGAGGGTGGCAGTAGTGGAGGGTGGCAGTAGTGGAGGGTGGCAGTAGTGGAGGGTGGCAGTAGTGGAGGGTGGCAGTAGTGGAGGTTGCCGGTAGTGGAGGGTGGCAGTAGTGGAGGGTGGCAGTAGTGGAGGATGGCAGTAGTGGAGGGTGGCAGTAGTGGAGGGTGGCGGTAGTGTAGGGTGGCAGTAGTGGAGGGTGGCAGTAGTGTAGGGTGGCAGTAGTGGAGGGTGGCAGTAGTGGAGGGTGGCAATAGTGGAGGGTGGCGGTAGTGGAGGATGGCAGTAGTGGAGGAGTGAGGAGTAGCAATGGTGGAAGTTGAGGGATTAAGGCCGCCACCAGGTGTGGTGGCTGATAGAGGGGGTTGGGGTAGAGAAGGCTTGTAGGAGGGGGGAAGGTGGGAAGGTGTGGGGTGCATGGATGGAGTGGGGTGGGTAGCAGGAGGAGTTGGGTGAATGGGTTGTGAGGAGGGGATGTGGGAAGGCCGGCGAAGTGTTGGGAGGTGTGGAGGGAGAGAGGTAGTGGAGGAGGGCTGTAAGCTGTAGGGGTGGGGGGGGGTTGAGAGGGAACTGTAGTGTTCAACAGACCTAATAATGCTAATAATTAATAATAATTAACTACGGATAATATAGCTCCCAATAATCCAAAACCGAGAGTTATTAACTGAAATTATTATCAAGTAGCAGTTTCATCCATTACGTACGAATGCTATGGAGGAAATAAATTTTCTCTCCATTTCTCGATTAACACCGTTTAACGAGAATATGATATTATTTAATTCCCTATAATTGCAACCCAGTTCTCATTAACACATTACATCAGTGATTACACAGAAAAGAATTATCCGTGATTAGTAATTTCTGTTGTGAATGCGTTAGACGAGTTGAGGGAGGGCAGAGAGAAGCCACCATTATTCCTGCTCCAACCACGAGCAAAGACGCCAACAATTACATGGTGCGTCATGGGAGTGTCGATTACCATCAATACTATGTTAGGCCCTTGCATTTAATCGGCCTAGGAGCGTGCAATTGCTCCAGTAGCAATCTGGAATTGCTTCGATGGACAACCAGCAGGTTAAGTGCTTTAATATTTGTTATATCGAGAGATCTCTAGTTATATCAATTTACTGTGCACTGTCCATCGTTATGCTACGCGACCTCCCCAAACAATAAGTACGTCCATAAGGAATTAAATTTATTCCTTTTATGGCATAGTGCGGATATTATATAGTAGGTGTAACCAATTAGTATATTTAGTTAAAATTTCAGCTTGTGTTGTAAGCGGTAGTGGCCATTAGTAGTAGTAGAAAAGTTTGCTTCCATCAGGCTGAGCCACAGGTCCAACGAGATCTTGGCAGTGTTTAGCGGCTCAATTGATGTGGTAGCCATGGCGTAGCACACTCCACTGTTATATGCGAAGCGTCCACTCGTCCACACGACGTACCCTGCACTGTCTTGATCCTCACACCACGTCTCGTACCCAGGCTCTCTGCCAGGGATATTTAATCCTCGTCGCCACTGTTATGGTTTTGGTCAGACAAACAATCTTCGTCCACATGGTTTTATTCTCCGCCAGTACCAACAACAAAACAGTTATCAGGTACATGAAATATTATTAACAAGTTCATAAACAAAAGAGCATCTGCTCCAAACATGCTACCTCCAACATCTGTAGTATTCAATCCCAACGGTAGAGATCCTAAATTAAGTCTGTTGTTGAAAAATGTCAACTATGGTTCGAATGATAATTTGTTATTGTCAGAGTATGCTGCAGTGAAGGCTGACCTTAGTATTCACCAGGATGTACTCTTGTATAGGAATAGAGTGGCGGTGCCTGGGGAACTGAGATGTAAGATTTTGGAACAGCTGCATGTAGGCCATAATGGCATTAATGCTATGAAAGCAGAAGCTAGAAGTTGGGTTTGGTGGCCAAAAATAGACCAGGATATTGCTGATGTAACATAAAATTGTCATATTTGCTTTAAGAATTATCAGAAACCCCAGGCCCCAGTACTTTCTTGGCCATGCACTGGTAAACCCTGGTCTAGACTTCATGTAGATTATGCGGGACCTATGGATAATAAATATTACCTAGTGGTGGTGGATTTATACACCAAATTTCTGGATGTGCATGTGTGTAATTCCACCACATCATCTGTAACTTGTGAATTACTAAGGAAAACATTTTGTAATTTTGGATTGCCAGACATAATTGTCTCAGACAATGCTCCTTATTTTGTTTCTGTGGAAATGGAGGATTTTGCCTGCCCCCTATAATCCTTCTTCAAATGGTCTAGCAGAGAGAGAGAGCAGTGAGATCCTTAAAAGAAGGGTTAAAGCAGTTTACGGAAGGTACTATTAATACAAGGCTTTGTACATTTTTATATAATCAAAGGAAAACTGTTCATTCTACTACTGGTAAATCTCCTTCTGAATTACTGTTTAATAGACACTTTTAAGTGCACATGGAAGCAGTAAAGACAGATCCCAATAAAGAGAAATCGGTAACTAGCTTGGCCAGTCAGTTGGCTCAGAGGGAGGAATTGTTGTTTAATGAGGGGGATGCAGTATATGCAAGGAATTTTGGAAGTGGAAAGCCCTGGGTGGAAGGGAAAATTAGGGAGGTCCTGGGCCGCAGGAACTTCACTGTGCAAGTGCAGAGTTTTGGGAACATTAATTAGAAAAGGCATGCCGATCAGCTCACGCCAAGGTTCACAGGGAATTTTGAAGACCCTTCAGGTGGGGGTGGGGCAACTAGTGATATCCATCCTAATAATGAAGGGATAGCAGCACCTGCAGGAGATCGGAAGGCAGAGCAAGGGGCAGTAGAGGGTAATGGGGATACAGTTAACCCTATGGACTCTACAAGGAGTAATTCAGAAGAATGTTTCCCAGAAGTAACAGGTCAGGACTCCCAGTTGAGAAAATCAGGAAGAGTCATACGACCGCCTGATAGACTAAACCTGTAGGGATATAGTTTGTTTAAAAGGGGAGGAATGTTGGGATTGAGTACTACAGATGTTGGAGGTAGCATGTTTGGAGCAGATGCTCTTTTGTTGATGATCTTGTTAATAATATTTCATGTACCTGATAATTGTTTTGTTGTTGTTACTGGCAGAGAATAAAACCATGTGGACGAAGATTGTTTGTCTGACCAAAACCATAACAGATGGAAAGTTTATTCTCGAACATTAATATATTATACAGTCCATAGAAGTTTAAAGAATAATCTTTAATTGTTTCTTATCCATAGGCACTGGTATTTCAGTCCTTATCATTTAATTTGATCTGTTTCCCTTTTCAGTCAAAATAGGGTGGTCCTTCGATTAATTTAATTAATCTATTAAATAAATATCAATCAATTAATAGAGAGTAAGTTTTCTTCCCAACACACAATTATGGTCCTTATCGAACCGGATATATTACAATTAAGACCATAATCATAACTAATTACTGTGTGTAGTAATCTAGGCTAACCACATTTTATTAATCGTGGCTACCGGCAGAGTACCACGTAGGCTAGCCTAATACACACCAATTTATTTGCTGCATATACCTCATGTATAAAGTAGCACTAGTGGGACACAGTCAATTGCCCACAAACCTCAGACCTATACCTCACACTGAGGTAAGAATCTTCAGGTCACCAGGAGCAACAGCTCATAATTTCTATAATAACTCCACATTAACCCCTGCGTTAGAGTGGCCTCACCATCTAACTATTATTTATATAGGTGGTAATGACATCCATCCTACTCGACACCCAGCTGAGATAGTTAATCACCTTAAAACAATAATTTCCTCATTTAAACTTGTTTGCAGTTCAGTAGTGTTCACATTGGTGGAACCTCGCCACCTAAGCAATAATAATCGTTGGGGAGTGAGTCCAGAATATTACCAAAGAGCTGCCAAATATATAAACTTCAGGCTGAGGAAGAGAGTACGATTGGATGCCACTTACATTCAATTTACAGCCAGACTATACAGGCAAAACCTGGCAAGAGATGGTGTACACCTGTCAGGTGAGTCTAGGTCACATGTAGTTGACAAGTTGGTCAACACAATCAACCACCATATAAGGCTGTGGCTGGCAAGCCAAATTTAATTGTACATATTTGTATTTTCACGTGTGTGTGCAAGTGCACCTTTATATAAACTATAAAATCTAAAAAAAAAAAACACAGTACAACTATATATTCACATTTTGCATCACAAATTAATCTATGCCAACCTTTATTAGGTATGAATTTAGGCTGTGATTGTGCTGAGTTTTGTACAAATGCAGACTAAATAATTTAGTAGTTTCTTAGGTAGAAATTCTTTCCACTAGTCTTGGACTAGTCAGTAGTGTATACATTACTCATTCTTGTGCTGACCCTACCAAGGGTGGGATTCAAACTTTATGGTAACTCTGATTAGAGTACATCCATATCAATTATTTATGTGTATGAATTTTGAGTGCTGCTGAATGATCACTATTACATCTAATGGTGATAAAGATGAGCTAGCCGGAAGAAAGTTAATGGTGAAATTCAAGCACTGCTCAAAATCCTTAGCTACTTATTGTTAGGTAGGTACATTTAACCTCGAGTGAGGTAGAGTGTAATTTAGCCAGATTAATTAGGCTATATTCAATATTACTTGTCAACTAATGAGCAAATACCCAAGCTTCATTAGTAATACTTATTCAAGTCCTATGAAACTTGGACTTAAAGCCAACATGGCTACTCATGAACAATTAAGGAGAACCTACATTGGCCTTAAAGGTCATTTAACCAGACTAATTAATAAGTCTGATACTTTGTCTAAAGCAACTTCCATTGATTACTATCAACTAGAAAGATCATTGAGAGTAGTTAATCTCAAATTTGATCAAGTCAGATCTACAAGCCAGTCTTATCTCAACCTACTGAATGCAACTGAAACTGATCCTGATGAAATAGATCAAATTCTAGCAGATATTTCTCAGTATGAAGATGAGACTCAAGATAAAATTGATGTAATATCCAATATAGTAAAACAATATAAATCTAATACAAATAATACTATGTCTCAATCCAGTTATCAATTGCCTGAGGTTCGTCTGCCTACTTTAGACTTACCTACATTTGCAGGGCTGGATGAAGAAAATTGGGACACTTTATGGACTTCATTTGAAGTACATATACATAAGAAATCTTCTCTTGACAGAGTTTAAAAATTCTCATACCTGATTAGTCTTCTCAAAGGGGAGGCTAAAAAGGTCATAAATAACCTAGCTCTCACTGAGAGTAATTATGAGGAAGCTATAAAACTACTGAAGTTGAACTATTGCAACAAGGAGTTGAATATAGCCAACCTGTATTACCAGTTACTGGATCTGAATGCACCAAGTAACTGACCAGACTCACTTCAAAGCTTCAGACTAGAAGTAGAGTCTCTAGTGAAGCGTTAAGTATTAAAGTTGATGTGCCAGCCTCAGAATGGTCAATTAAGTTACTTTTACAGAGGAAATTACCTCGAAATATCTTAGCAGAAATCTGCTCTCACTATAAAACCGAGTTTCTCACTCTCGAGCAAATATTCGAGGGACTGAGAATAACGGTTAACAGGTTGAAGACTCATGATAAGATTAAACCTGAGTCTAAACAACCTAACTTTGACAACTGAGTCAAACCCAAATCGACTTTGAATAAATCCAATAAATCCAAACATAGGACTACTCCATCCACTGGAAAAAGGAGTGGTAGTGTAGGTATTTATTCTGTATCTCCCTCTGACGTTGCAACTGATGTGTCTACTAAAAGGACAAACTCAGCCAGAGAGAAGGTGTCTGTTCTGTGATAAAGAACATGTCACCTACAAATGCACTGTTTATCCTAACTTTAATACCAGGATTAAACGGCTACAAGAATTACACAGATGCACCAAGTGCATGGGTTCTTATGATCCCAGTAAATGTGTAGTGCAGCTACGGTTATGCAGTAGATGCAACAGAGGTGTCCATCAATATGCCTTATGTAGAAAAACTTCTACACAATCTGTGACACCTAGGGAGGATTCTATGAATTCTACCACAGTACAATATTGCAAGGTACACCAAGAAATAAATGTACTTGCTACTGAGTCAGGCAATAATACTACTCTGCCTACGGCTCAACTCAAACTAAGTGATAGGAAGTCTAGAGTTAACACTAGAGGTCTCTTTGATCAAGGATCACAGAAAACCTTCATCACACAACAATTTGCCGAGCAGTTGAAATTAAAACCTGCCAAAAGTGTGAGACTTAATATTTCTGGGTTCTTGACTAATAGTGGACCTTGGGAATACCAAGTAGTCAAGGTGTTAGTGAGACTTGGATCTTCCACCAGTCCAATACAAGCGGTAGTAGTAGATAAACTTCCTTCAGACCTGCAGGTCACAGGACTAGCTCGCACTGCAAGATATCTCAAACGAAACCGCATGAGGCTAGCAGATCACAAAATAAATTCTGACTGCAGCATAGATGTTGGTATCCTAATAGGTGCTGACTATTATTATAAATTTATAACGGGATGCACCAGACAACATGGAATGAATTTGTTGTCATCTGCTGGATGCAAATTGCTTACTGGACCGGTGCTTTTCCAACAAAAAACTGCGTCAACCAACAAACAAACTAACAATTCAATAGTGGCGAGACTAGGCTTGGAACAGTCACCCCTACATTTCAGAGAAATATCTGAAGATAATGAGTCTGATCCACCTGTACACCGTCTGTGGGATTTAGACACTTTAAGTATTGTCTCTGATAAACCAAGCCCTGATGATACGTGGACTTACCAGCAATAACTGGACACAGTTGTCTATAAAGACAAACAATACTGGGTGAGACTACCATGGAAGTTGAATCATTCACAACTTCCAGTTAAATATTTCGTGGCAGCCTCTCAATTACAGTCTCAATCAATTAATACAGCTGAAGAAACAGCCAGATAAATTGAACATGTATCATCAATTAATTCAACAACAACTCAATAGTAAATTTATCGAAGTTGTTGATAATGATGACCGAAAAACAGGTCACTATTTACCCCATCACGCTGTGGTGAAAGATTCATTGACAACGCCAATACGTATTGTTTTCAACTGTAGTGCAAAAGTGAAGACAAACAGCGAGTCCTTGAATGAATGTCTCCAAACGGGACCTAGCCTAACACAAAGGCTACATGATGTATTATTACAATTCCGCACTGGTATTTTCGCTTATACTGCTGATATCAGTAAAGCTTTCCCTAGAGTAGGCTTGCAAGAGGAGGATCGTAACTACACCAAATTTCTCTGGATTAAGGACCCACTGGATCCTGACAGTGATGTCATAACCTACCGGTTTGCCTCTGTGCTATTCGGTGAGACTTCTTCACCATTTCTACTTCAAGCCACATTAGACACACATTTGAAAAAGTCAAATAGCCCTTATAAAACGGAGATCAGTGACAACTTGTATGTCGATAGTTTCCAGGGAACTACAAATGGTAAATCCAAATTGGTAGAAATCTACCATGAGGCTAACCGTGAATTGTTAGGAGCCAATATGCCACTACAATCATGGGCCTCAAACAATAAATCATTAAACCAGATAATGGAGAAAGAATTTCCAGGCTATCAGGTGCCTAATCAATTAAAAGTTCTGGGCATGGAATGGAACACAGGTACTGATGAGATGAATGTCAAGTCGGTACAAACCAATAATTCATCCCTTACCATGAGAAAAGTACTCTCGTATGTCAGTCAACCATTTGACCCTTTGGGCTTACTTAGTCCTATATTAATAAGGGGCAAACTCCTCATGCAGGAATGTTGGCAGAAACATATGGGATGGAATGATCCGTTGCCAATTGAGTTGCAAGATAAATGGTAAATACTCGCAATGGATTTCAATCAATTAGGTGTTTTGAAATTTCCTCGTAATGCTTCAGGACAAAACTTACCCACAAATTTGCAAGTTTTTTGCGATGCCTCTGGCAAAGCATATGGCACTGCAGCCTACTTAGTCAATAGTGCACAATCAATTTTACTCACATCTAAAGCAAGAGTTGCTCCAATCAAGAAGTGATCTTTACCTCAAATGGAGTTAACTGCATTACTGGTGGGAGTACGATTGGCTCATTGCCTGACCAGAATACTCAATAATATCCACTTTGGTGAAATCGTAGTGTGGTCAGACAATGAGGCAGTCTTACAATGGGTAAGAAATAACAACAATAAAACTCCCTACGTTAGTAATCGTGTTAGGGAAATTCATGAATTATCTGCTGGATATAAATTCAGACATGTCCCCACTAAGGACAATCCTGCAGATTACTTATCAAGAGGGTTAACTTTAAAACAACTAATCAAGTCTTCGATGTGGTTTAATGGACCTTCATGGCTTGTTAGTGGTCAGTGGCCCAAACACAAACCAAAAGTCATAGTGACCAGTATCACTACTCCCATGAAAGACTCAGAACCTCATCGAATCTCAGCTATTAATCCTCACAATTATTCTAACTTGAGTAATTTATTAAGAGTGACAGCACATGTGTTTGACTTTCTTGCTAAGATAGGTATCAGGCATAAGTTTCCCAATCCTATCCTCTACTGGATCAAACGTGCACAATAAGAGACGTATGGAAATGAATATGAAAATCTTCCAGATAAATTAACCAAGCCTCTAGGTATCTGGTATGATACCAACACTCATAATATATTAAGGTGTGGAGGACGTCTGCTTCATGCAGAAATTGATTTGGATACAAAGAATCCGATCCTTTTACCCCGTCAACACATTATTACAAAACTTCTAGTTTTACATCATCATTAATATGGTACTTTGCATGGTGGAGTGTTAGACACTCTTACCGACTTGAGACAGAAATATTGGCTTCCTCAAGGTCGTCAAACTGTCAAATCAATCATTAAGTTCTGTGTAATCTGCAAAAGATACGACGCTCGAGTGTGTCCTTACCCAGGACCTACACCACTCCCTAAGGAGAGAGTAGTCCATCTTCGTCCCTTTGAGACCACTGGTGTCGATTACACCGGAGCCTTGCTTCTCACTGGTACTCCAGATAAGATACCAGTGAAAGCTTATATTTGCCTCTTCACGTGTGCAACCACACGAGGCGTACATCTAGAAGTGACTTCTGACATAAGTGCCAAAGCCTTCATCCAAGCTTTCGTAGATTTGCATCTCGCAGATCCTGTCCCAAACTAATGATATCTGATAATGGTTCAAATTTTGTGGCAGGAGAAGCCTGCCTACGAGAAATATGGAATCATCCAGAAGTGCAGTCTGTCATGCAGAGACGACAATGCCACTGGAAATTTATTGCTCCCAGAGCCCCCTGGCAAGGTGGGTTCTACGAACGTATGATAGGGACTGTCAAGAAATGTTTAAGGAAGACCTTGCATCGACAGAAAATTATTTTATCTGAACTCCAAACACTCGTCGTGGAAATTGAGGCGCGAGTCAACAATCGCCCATTAACCTACCTGTCAGACGACTTCTCACAGAGAGAACCCCTGAGTCCCTCACATTTGATACATGGAGGCCTGCTGAGCTCTCTGATACCTTTGGCAGAAGAGGATCCCGTTGACCCTTCCTATGTGACTAGGAGTGACTTAGTGGAAAGTTACCAACATCTCTCGAGAGTATTGAAAGGTGGAATGATGTCTGGACTCGAGAGTACCTCACAGCTCTACGAGAGTACC
Source organism: Procambarus clarkii (assembly GCF_040958095.1). NCBI lineage: Eukaryota > Metazoa > Arthropoda > Malacostraca > Decapoda > Cambaridae > Procambarus > Procambarus clarkii. The sequence goes on from NC_091206.1 coordinate 27,355,219, forward strand.
ACTATGGAGCTTCGAGCCCCCATATTAAAGTTCGACTCAAACCAGGAGACCTAGTATTGTTTGTTAGTGATGAACCCAGGTCAGAATGGCCTATAGGCAAAATTGTCTTTATCCACCCAGATCACCAAGGCATCCTGAGAGTAGTACGGGTTTTGTGTCGAGGCACTACTGCCCTGAAAAAATGAGAGAAGTTGGTACCTCTCGAATTAGCAGAACGAGAGTGTTTAACAGAACCAACTGCACCTACAGTTTCTGAGGATAACAATTCTGATCCACTGAGCACCCGCCCACCAAGAGCAGCTACTCAGCAATGTAAACGGAAACTACAAGCCTATTGTAGCTCTGACTAGGAGCAAATAATTTACCATCCAATTTGAGTAATCATGATGATACTGTGTTGTGATGTCAAGTAACCAATCAGTTACAAGTCACAATGATCCAAGACATCCACCTCACAGTGGATTCTCAGTTACCTTAGATTGTATGATTTAATCATTAATTTGTTTGTGTAGGCTATCAACTATAACATTATTCCATCTAGAGCATCTATGAGTTTACAAAACTTTAAGACTTAGTAACATAACCGTTACACGTCATCGCGACACAAGTCTTTGAGTACATTGTACACTTTAATAGTTATTAACTTTAGATGATTCACAATTCCATGTTTTACATTTAACATGAGTTCCTTTACAAGACTTAGAGTCTTGTCTGTCCTTGACATTTACGGGACATCCATTATGTGTGTACTAACGTACTAACAAACTAACATTAATATTAACTTCAGGATAGGTACGTCAGTACTCAACGTTGAACTGCGACCCGAATTTTCCCCCCTCGAAATTATGTTGGAAATTTCCAACACTAACACACTACCATTGTATTATAATACATCATAATTATATACTAATTACACTAGTTATTAATTTCACTAACGGTAGTGTTAATATAAATTAATATTTCTTTATCTGAGCCTATTGCTTATATTCTCACGACATCGAGAGGCAGGATTGCGTCAGATAATGTACATTTAAACATATTTATTACCAATATGTTAGAGAATTGAATGTGGTTCTCTAAAATTATCAGTATTCTGTACAATAATTAACTATGGATAATATAGCTCCCAATAATCCAAAACCGAGAGTTATTAACTGAAACTATTATCAAGTAGCAGTTTCATTTGTTACGTACGAATGCTATGGAGGAAATAAAGTTTCTCTCTATTTCTCGATTAACACCGTTTAACGAGAATATGATATTATTTAATTCCCTATAATTGCAACCCAGTTCTCATTAACACATTACATCAGTGATTACACAGAAAAGAATTATCCGTGATTAGTAATTTCTGTTGTGAATGCGTTAGACGAGTTGAGGGAGGGCAGAGAGAAGCCACCATTATTCCTGCTCCAACCACGAGCAAAGACGCCAACAATTACATGGTGCGTCATGGGAGTGTCGATTACCATCAATACTACGTTAGGCCCTTGCATTTAATCGGCCAAGGAGCGTGCAATTGCTCCAGTAGCAATCTGGAATTGCTTCGGTGGACAACCAGCAGGTTAAGTGTTTTAATATTTGTTATATCGAGAGATCTCCAGTTACATCATTTTACTGTGCACTGTCCATCGTTATGCTACGCGACCTCCCCAAACAATAAGTACGTCCATAAGGAATTAAATTTATTCCTTTTATGGCATAGTGCGGATATTATATAGTAGGTGTAACCAATTAGTATATTTAGTTGAAATTTCAGCTTGTGTTGCAAGCGGTCGTGGCCATCATGTTCCAACGCCATGCTTGAACTCACGTGTTGCCGCAAGTAGCAGATGACGCCATTGCACCTCTTCCTCTCCGTTCACTATTACAGCTAAGCAGCTGAATCCTTTCTCTTGTTTTGTTTCTTTAATTGATCAAATTCTAGATCAGTCAAAGAGATTTAGTTTATTTGATTTGAGATACTTAACGGAATATGTTAGCCTCATAAAAGTCAAACGAGAATAATTGCTTGATTTTCAACATATAATCTTTTTACCATTAATCTATTTATCTAATGTTTCTTAATAGTATTTAGTAGAATTACAAATTTTTATTCGAGGAAGAACCAGCCTCGATGAAGCATACTGGGAGTAGATTACTTCTGGTATTAACCCCCTATTTTGTGAAGAGTGGAAAGTTTATTCTCGAACATTAATATATTATACAGTCCATAGAAGTTTAAAGAATAATCTTTAATAGTTTCTTATCCATAGGCACTGGTATATCAGTCCTTATCATTTAATTTTATCTGTTTCCCTTTTCAGTCAAAATAGGGTGGTCCTTCAATTAATTTAAATTAATCTATTAACTAAATATCAATCAATTAATAGAGAATAAGCTTTCTTCCTAACAGGTGGACATGGGGCGGCCTGGGGGTAAGGTGGACATGGGGCGGCCTGGGGGTAGGATGGACATGGGGCGGCCTGGGGGTAGGATGGACATGGGGCGGCCTGGGGGTAAGGTGGACATGGGGCGGCCTGGGGGTAAGGTGGACATGGGACGGCCTGGGGGTAAGGTGGACATGGGGCAGCCGGGGGTAAGGTGGACATGGGGCGGCCTGGGGGTAAGGTGGACATGGGGCGGCCTGGGGGTAGGATGGACATGGGGCGGCCTGGGGGTAGGATGGACATGGGGCGGCCTGGGGGTAAAGTGGACATGGGGCAGCCTGGGGGTAGGATGGACATGGGGCGGCCTGGGGGTAGGATGGACATGGGTCGGCCTGGGGGTAGGATGGACATGGGGCGGCCTGGGGGTAAGGTGGACATGGGGCAGCCGGGGGTAAGGTGGACATGGGGCGGCCTGGGGGTAGGATGGACATGGGGCGGCCTGGGAGTAGGATGGACATGGGGCGGCCTGGGGGTATGATGGACATGGGGCGGCCTGGGGGTAAGGTGGACATGGGGCAGACGGGGGTAAGGTGGACATGGGGCGGCCTGGGGGTAAGGTGGACATAGGGCGGCCTGGGGGTAGGATGGACATGGGGTGGACGGGGGTAAGGTGGACATGGGGCAGCCGTGGGGTAAGGTGGACATGGGGCAGCCTGGGGGTAAAGGGTGGACATGGGGCGGCCTGGGGGTAAGGTGGACATGGGGCGGCCTGGGGGTAGGATGGACATGGGGCAGCCTGGGGGTAAGGTGGACATGGGGCGGCCTGGTAGTAGGATGGACATGGGGCAGCCTGGGGGTAGGATGGACATGGGGCAGCCTGGAGGGTAGGATGGACATGGGGCAGCCTGGAGGGTAGGATGGACATGGGGCAGCCTGGAGGGTAGGATGGACATGGGGCAGCCTGGGGGTAAGGTGGACATGGGGCAGCCTGGGGGTAAGGTGGACATGGGGCGGCCTGGAGGGTAGGATGGACATGGGGCAGCCTGGAGGGTAGGATGGACATGGGGCAGCCTGGGGGTAAGGTGGACATGGGGCAGCCTGGGGGTAAGGTGGACATGGGGCGGCCTGGGGGTAAGGTGGACATGGGGCAGCCTGGGGGTAAGGTGGACATGGGGCAGCCGGGGGGTAAGGTGGACATGGGGCAGCCTGGAGGTAGGATGGACATGGGGCAGCCTGGAGGTAGGATGGACATGGGGCAGCCTGGGGGTAAGGTTGACATGGGGCGGCGTGGGGGTAGGATGGACATGGGGCAGCCTGGAGGTAGGATGGACATGGGGCAGCCTGGGGGTAAGGTTGACATGGGGCGGCCTGGAGGTAGGATGGACATGGGGCAGCCGGGGGTAAGGTTGACATGGGGCGGCCTGGGGGTAGGATGGACATGGGGCAGCCTGGGGGTAAGGTGGACATGGGGCGACCTGGGAGTAGGATGGACATGGGGCAGCCTGGAGGGTAGGATGGACATGGGGCAGCCTGGAGGGTAGGATGGACATGGGGCAGCCTGGGGGTAAGGTGGACATGGGGCAGCCTGGGGGTAAGGTGGACATGGAGTTGCGTGGGGTGGACATGTCGGGAGGGGTTGGGGTTTTGTGGGGTGGGGTTGGGAGCGTGGAGTTGCTTGTGCATCCATGGAAAACATGTATATTTACTATATGCCACACTGAGACTCGTCTCCTGTCCCATGTGTCAAATCAATGCACCTCACAACCCCATAACAATCAACAAACAAAAAAACATTCATGCACCAGTTCTCTGTTTGTTCTTATATGTTTCGAAACTAAGAATAAAAAAGTTTCTATCCAGCGAACCGTCATACATCAACGCGTTGTTTAGACAAGGCGCTGACAGGTGTCTTTGTCACCCCAGACCCCAGGCGAAATGAATGAAATTCTTTGCACTCCTTACAGGTGACCTACATTCGGCATTAAAGAGATGAAAGATAGAGTTTACTCTACTGAATACTAATACAAAAAGGGATTACCATAAAAAATTAAAATAATATATTTTACGTTAAATAAATTTAGTTACGTTAATTGAATTGCTATATTCGAGAAACAACTGGCTACACGCTTGGGCGAGATGGTGCTGGAATAATTTAAAGAAGTTAGCACTGAACTCTGTGTCGAGTCAACCCGCAAAAAAAATACAGACTCTCATGCCAAATTCGCTTAAACGCTTTAAATTACAATTTTTAATTTACAACTTTTAAACTAGGATAACGTTAATAGCCCGCAATAAAGAAGAAAACTAACACATGGGACATGCATTTGTCACGCTAATCCAAATTTCTGCCAAAATCTGAGATTTGCAACCAAACTGGACTGTTAAAAATTCTATCTCCCAAAACGGGGAAAACGCGTTAAAATCGATAAAAAAAAGCAAATATTTCTCCTAACTGGCGAAGTGTGCTGAACAACACTGAACGAACAACATTGATTACACACACGATTCGAATTTTCCGCAATTAACCCGAAATTGCAGCCCAGTGGACTTAGAAAAAATTCGCACACGGCTTCTGTACCGCACCACGACCACGTGTTAGCAAAACCGCAGCACCACACGACGAAAATCTTAATTCTAGCTATCTATCCTAGGAACACACAAATATACTTAGGGGGAAAACTTTAAAAATATTAAGAGGAACTTCATATATAATTTAAGGAACTCGATTTAACCTATAGCTTTTCCCTACCCATTAACCAACTGCTCGAATCCTAGTGACCCTGATCACTGGATCAACCCCGTTCAGAAAGCTGCATGCACGAGAATCGCTATGACTAGATCCGAATCGACAATGGCTAGCATGCGATCACTAGTCATCTATCCGGTTGCCAACCACGTTACTCACTCATCCCTGAATAGCCGGGACCATCTTCATGAATTAACCGTAACACCTAGCTTTAGGGTCGCTCGCCCTTGCCCGCCCGCAGACCCTTACAGTACCCTCGTGGCGTCCCACAGAAAATACTGCCCTTGACAGTTCAACCCAGAACTGCTGTCGTATGTGGCATCCACATGACACCCTTACATTAATTGGAGGAGGTCGAGTAATATACCTTGTCCACTCAATGTAGGCGGTCCTCAACTTAACTGCCTAACTTAAAACTACCAGCACTCCACGAGGCTATAGAATCGCCTACTCTATGCAAATCACACTACATATGCTTCCTGCGAACATAGCGCGTGGCCCCCGGCTGAACTCTGACCATGCAGCATGACCTAACGGAAGGACGCGTGAAGCTTCAATAATTTTTAAGAAATTATTGAAACACGAAATTATTGAAACACCGCTGCCTACCATTGTAACACAGGACTGTATTGGTTCTACTCTGTCCACCACCCTGCCTGTGAAGATGCTTACTGAAATTTAACCGAATTCCAAAGGACCCCAGATTATACTCTAAAGCCGAGTCCCACGCCACGTGGTCTTAGCCATTTGATCGGCTAAGCTTCTACAGACACGTGACGTCGTACCAGGTTTTCTAGTTAACTCAAGGGATCCCTTTACGCCGCCACCACCAGACCATTAACCTGAAGCGTCAATCAGTTGGGGTCTGGACCAATTAATCGATCATTACAACCTTGGGGCTTGATCCCCAAATTATGTGGAAAAGGGGGAAGAATCTACAATAAGTGTGAGAATTATAGCAACAAAAGGGATAAATAAACTCTTAACCTTTGTTAGGCTTGCGGCCCAACTAAAACTTTAGACTCCTTGAGACCACGTGACTAGGACATGGACACATTCAAAAATGGAAATAATAAAATACAAATAACAAGCTAATTATTTGGTTGAATTCTTTTAAACTGAAGGTAATTGCACAGGCATCTTAGGGAAAAGCTATTTCCAATTACAATATGGCTATTTGACTTTTGAGAATTACTAACTGTGGAAGGCTTTGGTGACCCTTGACCAGGGTCGCCAAAATTAATCCGTGTCAGAGGCTAGTCCTAACTAGTGATGTCACTGAAGATGACTTATTCAGTATTCTGACTATTGAGAATACTCTTGATACTGGAGCAGGAATACTATTGTATACAATATGAATGAAGACCAGAATTTCTCTAAATTTCTGAATTCTGTAAAATAATTCATTATACGTTGCTTAAGACTGAGGCGCCGGCAATTTTGTAATCCTAACTGCTAATCCTAGGAGAGATACTCCATGGTTCCCGAGTCAGGTCAACTACCGCCTGACTCCAATTCTTGTACAAGGGCGTATACCACTGCATACCCTACAATTACTTATTTTAAAACAACTTCAGTTGTTACACTCCTTCCTCCTCGCCCTCCTCCTTCCTCCTCGCCCTTCTTCTGCTTCACCCTCCTCCTCCTCCTCTTTCCTTCCTTGTCGCCCTTTTCCTCCTCCTTCCTTCCTCCTTACCCTCCTCCTCCTTTCCCTCCTCCTCCTTCCTTCCTTCTCGCCCTCCTCCTCCTTCCTTCCTTCTCGCCCTCCTCCTCCTTCTCCTTCCTCCTTGCCCTTCTCCACATTGCCCTGCTCCTCGTCCTTCCTTCTCGCCCATTTCCTCCTCCTTCCTACTTGTGAATAGTATATGAAGAGAATAGTATATATAAAATAGTATGAAGAGAATAATATTCTCTTCATCCTCCTTGCCCTGCTCCTCCTCCTTCCTCCTGGCCCTGCTCCTCCTCCTTCTGCTCCTCCTTCCTTCCTTCTCGCCCTTTTCCTCCTCCTTCCTTCCTTCTTACCCTCCTCCTCCTTCCTTCCTTCCTCCATTCCCTCCTCCTCCTTCCTTCCTTCTCGCCCTCCTTCTCCTTCCTCCTTGCCCTGCTCCTCGTCCTTCCTTCTCGCCCATTTCCTCCTCCTTCCTACTTGTGAATAGTATTTGAAGAGAATCAGCAGTCTCCGTGGTGTAGTGGTAAGACACTCGCCTGGCGTTCCACGAGCGCTATGTCATGGGTTCGTATCCTGGCCGGGGAGGATTTACTGGGCGCAATTCCTTAACTGTAGCCTCTGTTTAATGCAACAGTAAAATGTGTACTTGGATGAAAAAAAACGATTCTTCGCGGCAGGGGATCGTATTCCAGGGACCTGCCCGAAACGCTACGCGTACTAGTGGCTGTTCAAGATTGTAACAAATCTTGTATATATCTCTCAAAAAAAAAAGAATAGTATATATAAAATAGTATGAAGAGAATAGTATTCTCTTCATCCTCCTTGCCCTGCTCCTCCTCCTTCCTCCTGGCCCTGCTCCTCCTCCTTCCTCCTGGCCCTGCTCCTCCTCCTTCCTCCTGGCCCTGTTCCTTCTCCTTCCTACTTGCCCTGCTCCTCCTTCCTCCTTGCCCTGTTCCTCCTCCTTCCTCCTTGCCCTGCTCCTCCTTCCTCTTCACCCTTGTCCTTCCTCCTCGCCCTCCTTCTCCTTCCTCCACGCCCTCCTCCTTCTTCCTCCTCCTCCTCCTTCCTCCTCGCCCTCCTCCTCCTTCTTCCTTGTTGTAAATTTCCAACAATTATTTCGCATCCTTACTACAATAGGATGTATTTCCTGTATTAGGCTTCTTAATCATTCAATACTCATTTAATAATCCTTAGTACAATGGGATGTATTTCCTGTACTAAGTGTAATAATTAACTAACACTACTAATCCGTAGTTTAGCATCACAGAATTCATTGCATTAGGATGTGGAGCGTCATATAATTTTCCTTAGAATCGTGGAAATGTTACGTCAGTCAGCTAGCCACCAGAAACATTTCATATTAACATATCCAGTACAATCTAGCCTTATTTTGTCTTTTAATAAGGATAAGAATTTATTAATTGATTCACTTTTCGTTAATAAATTTATCATTATTTACGGGAATTAATTTATTCGGCCACGATTTGCTGTGTCAGTGAATATAATGATAAATTGTATCTCCACTCCAGACCTTTTCTTGTTCATTTAATATCGTCTAATTTAATTGATTAATAATAATAATAATAATAATTTTTATTTAGGCAAAGGTACATACATAAAGAGATTTTACAAAGTTTGTTGGCTTTATAGATAGAGCTAGTACATACAATGCCTAAAGCCACTATTACGCAAAGCGTTTCGGGCAGAAACGAATCGAAAATTACATCACGAGAAAAGAGGAGTCGCCACATAATACCTTTATTGTGACGTAAATATTTGTCACAACGCATTTCCTTCCATATAATTTATGCTCGGAACCCCTACTGGGAGCTATATGCAAATGCGCGACTTTCGACCAGGAAGGGAGCGAATTCGCCATATTGGCAAGAGAGACACACGAGATAACCGCCGTTATATAGGTGTTCTGAAGTCTGCTTATCAAGATTAGTCATAATTTAGGATCATCTGGCCATCTACAGACTCCAGACTGATCCGGCAACTTCAATCTGACGGACACCATGTTCGGCAGGGAAGATAAGTATCCTTAATTGTTTTTAGAGACCTTTAAAATAGAATTAGGGTTACCTCCCTGTTCGTTACGATGTTTGGCGACACCGAAACCTACGTAAGTATACGGCTAGTCCCCGGATCCATTTAGAATTTACTAATATAGAATGATTCTGGGTTTGGAAATGCATATATACATAATATATGCATTTCAGCTGGAGTACCAGTGTAGGCGAGACCGCAGCGTCCACTACGGTCACGTGTTTCAAGGATCATTATCTCAGGATTGATTCCAGACTGTTGTAGAGATTGGACGTCAACTACGTTCCTCTGTCACAGCTGAGATTTAATTAGTTCTTATTGTAGATAGTTCTCTCTCAGTGTAAGAATCATACATACTATATTGCACTGATTATTTATTATTAATCTTTATCGTGCAGTAGTATTTTTTGCATTACATTTTATTTAATCTATGTGTATGCATATTATCATTATTATAATCATATAATATATTTTTCACGTAGATTAACCTCATAGAAAACCCCACAAAATGTATCATGAGAAGCTGGTTCTAGCATGTATAGAATTTACAGTCACTGCAGAATAGAATAATAACTAATTACACATGATCATAGAGATCCATAGTCACTGGTTCTCTCATTTAACACCACATTCTGGTCATTCCAGCTATCTCAGATTTAATCTTTATTTTGCATTTATAGAATTATACATTTATTTGAATTAAACTAGAGCCATATTTCCCCACACTCCATGCCCTCCTCCTTCCTCCTCACCCTCCTCCTCCTCCACCTCCTCCTTCCTCCTCGCCTTCCTTCTCCTCCTCCTTCCTCCTCACCCTCCTCCTCCTCACCCTCAACCTCCTACTTCCTCCTCACCTTCCTCCTCCTTCTCCTCCTTCCTCCTCCTCCTTACTCCTCACCATCCTCCTCCTCTTCCTTCCTCCTCGCTCTCCTCCTCATCCTCCTTCCTCCTCACCCTCCTCCTCCTCTTCCTTCCTCCTCGCTCTCCTCATCCTCCTTCCTCCTCCTCCTTCCTCCTCGCCCTCCTCCTCCTTCCTCCTCGCCCTCCTTCCTACTCGCCCTCCTCCTCCTTCCTCCTCGCCCTTCTCCTCCTTCCTCCTCGCCCTCCTCCTCCTCCTTCCTCATCGCCCTCCTCCTGCTTCTCCTCCTTCCTCCTCGCCCTCCTCCTTCCTCCTCGCCCTCCTCCTCCTTGCCCTGCTCCTCCTTTCCTTGCTCCTCCTCCTTCTTCCTGGCCATGTTCCTACTCCTTCCTCCTTGCCCTGCTCCTCCTCCATACCCTGTGGCCCATGTTCCTCCTTGCCCTGCTCCTCCTCCTTCCTCCTAGTCATGTTCCTCCTCCTTCCTCCTTGCCCTGCTCCTCCTCCTGGCCATGTTCCTCCTCCGTCCTCCTTGCCCTGCTCTTTTTCCTTGTTCGTTTCCCTGCTCCTCCTCCTTCCTCCTTGCCCTGCTCTTCGGCCTTCCTCCTTGCCCTGCTCCTCCTAATTCCTCCTTGCCCTGCTCTTCCTTCTTCCTTCTCGCCCTCCTCTTCCTCCTCCTTCTTTCCCCCTCGCCCTCCTTTTCCTCCCTTCTTTCCTTCCTCCTCGCCCTCCTCCTTCCTCCAACCCGTTCTCACACAAGACAGCACATATATGACTTAATGCTTAAAGTCAATATGTTGAATATGAATTAGTAAATATGTGATATATTCCCAGTTACTTTTTTTACCAAGGCCCAAACTCTTCCTCACGTACCAATTTACGTGTCACAGTACCCGTCCGTCAACATAGATAGCAGAATAGTCGTGATTGGTTCAATTATAAGGAAAATTGTAGTTTTCAGGTCCCACATGGGTTGTGAAATTTACCTACTGTTGTCCATGCTCTTATAATATTACAGATCAGCTATATCCTATTGAAGGCTCGTAGTTTTGTTTTGAGAAATATTAGTTGTTCTTAGTAAATTATAATAAGCACTATAAATTATTACATATAATAACAGTGCTTCACCAATCAATATTATATACCATAGTTTGGCTTTAAAAATCTTTAAAGAATGTTTTGTAGGAACGCTAACAGAAAACGATGTTACATTTGAATGTCTATGGGGTAAACTACTGCAAACAGGACGGTATTGTGTCTACTATACCAACTATAGCTAGGATGGGTATATTGTCACCTACCGCCTGTTAGGTGGGAAAGGGGTCCAATACCACCCACAGGATGGGTATGAGGGTCACATCCACCCACAGGATGAGTATGGGGATCACATCCACCCATCCATCCTCTACCCTCACAGAATGAATTAAATGATAGATATACTGATAGGGCAAGGTTCCTTGACTTCATGCTTCATCAAGAGGATGACTGTGACATGCTTTTACTGAATACGAACTAGATTCTGCTCTACATAAAGGCAAAGCTACATCACCCGGGGAGGATGGAGTTACTTACGGCATACTGCTTATGCTTCTGCTAGTTCCAAGGAATACCTTTCTTCAATTGTATAATATGAGCTATGTAACTGGGGAGCTTCCTAAGTCATGGACCAACAGTGTTATTATTCCCATTCCTAAACCTCACCAGCCGAGTGCTTTATGCCCAATCTCCCTCACTAGTTGTCTCTATAAGTGTCTTGAGAAGATGGTTAATTCTCAACCGTCTCCTTTACAAAATTAATAATATGTTGTCTCCCCAGATATATGGCTTTATGCATGGAAAGAGTGTACATCACTGTATTACCACATTCCTCACCCTGCATACTGATAGGTCATATACCACTTTCCTAGATCTTAAGTCAGCCTTTGACATTGCTAACCCACACGTCATTATAAGAGAACTTGCTAAAATGAATGTTGGAATGTTAATGTTAAAAATTGTTCAAACTGAAATAAATATATAACACTGTACGGTACAGTTGTGTTTAATTATGTTTTGCGATTGT